>NC_053036.3:41237247-41540277 GCF_002575655.3 Aegilops tauschii subsp. strangulata
GCTTTAGGCCGGAGATCTCGGCGATCTTCTCGGAGAGAGCCTTCTCCGCCTGTTCAGCCCGGTTCACCAATGCTGCCTTTTCTTCGGCCCACGCCTTCTGCTCAGCATCGAACTCCGTCTTTAGCTTCTCTTGCGCGGCAATGCTGGACACGAACTTGGCGTTTGCCTTCCGGGTCTCCATCTCTTGCGTCTTCAGCCGGTTCTTGAGATCAGCAAGGTCAGCCTCAAGCTTCTTGCCAGCAGCCTGTTTCAATTTCCGGGTTATGGCATGAACAATTATTCTACAAATTTAAAGTCCCAAGCGTTTTCCAAGCAAAGACACTTGGCACTTGGGGGCTAATGCATATTGAACGTTTCTATCTACAAATTTCCGGTTCAATTGAGTAAGCCGGAACCTAAGTCTACAACATACTTAATCATAAGTCGCCGACTTGGGGGCTAGCATGGTACAAGTAACTATGCAGTAAGTAAAGAGGACAGAAGAATAATACCTCAGATTTCTGCTAGATCTGGTTCACCACGGCGATTTCTGCGTCCCGGCTCTTGTGCACTTGGCTGATGTAGCCAGAGACGAGCTCTCCGATGCTCAAGTTGGCGTAGTTGGTGAGCTCCCGGTCAACCCGCCGGGGCTGTAGCAACTCTCCCTTGGCAGAACACTTGGCCAGCGGAGTAGGTCTCCCCGGCTCAACGAATTCCGTCCGGGTGATTACCACCTCCGGATCATCTACTGGCTCAGCCGAGCCGGAGGCCTCCGGGTTAGCAGAAGTTTCTGCAGGTGCCTTGTCGGCTGGACAGGTGGCTTCGGGGGCGGAGGCAGCTGGCGGTTCTTGAGCCGTCACCTCCGGGTCAGGCAAATCCGGCACTCCGGCTGACTTGGTCTTTTTCGCTCTCTTGGTGAGCTTTGCCTGGGCACTGAAAGGACAACAAAGGTTAAGCACAAAAAGGGTCAGTCAAGACAAGTATAATATGAGATGGTTGTCATTACCCGGGCGCGGTCTTGAAAGCCGGAAGACTCGACTGCATAGAGTCGCCCGAAGAGGGGGAGGTCTCCTGATAATTTGAGTCAGAAGAATTGAGCGGCTGACGGATAACACCCGCCAACGGATGAAAAGGGTACAAGTGGGAAATAACCTCAGTTCGGCGCTTCCTCGATGCGTCAGGTAGCCCGGAGGAGAGGTCGGTATCTTTGTTGGCCCGGGTGTGACGCCGGCTCTCATGAACCTGTCGCTTCAAAATAAATTGAGGATCTTGATAAGCTAAAGGATGTGAAAAGCTTACTTTCCGGGTTACCCTTCGGACTTTCAGCCTTGGCAAGGGCTCCGAGTCGGAGGAAAGTGACATTACCTCTTCAACCACCGGGTTACTGGCTCCGGTGTCATCCTGTTGATGAACAAGTGTTGGTAAGGCGGACAAGAAATAAACAATAAACACAACAAAAGAGCTTACAGGTTCAGGGGTTACCTCTGACTCGGAGCTGTCGCTTAATTGCATCAGCTCCGAAGCAGTTGGCCTACTCCCCTTCTTGCGGGGAGCGGCTTTCTTGGCGGCTTTCTTCGCCTTTCTGGCCTTCTTGGCCGCTTCATGGTCGTATTTGACCCGCCAGAACTTGTCGTCAGCCTGAAAGAATACAATGAGGTTTTCTTAAAAATGATTCAGATGAAAGTTATGTACAGATAAGATGCTCAGATCAGCGGCTTACCGTTGGGGCTGGGTTGGTCTTGCAGAAGGGGGCTAACCCGGTCCTTCCGCAGTCTGCCAGGCTCTCGTTCAAGAGAGCCTTGGTCATCTCCTCTGCAACATCTTCAGGAAGATCATTGCGGCTGTGTCTCTGGGGGTCGTCCTGTCGGCCCGTGTACTCACACATTAAGCCGGGGCGGCGGCTCAATGGGATCACCCGCCACGAGATCCAGACCCGGACCAGATCGATTCCATTCAGACCATTGCCCAGGAGAGCCTTGATCTTGTTGATAGTGGGGAGCAGAGGTTGGCGCTCCGCTTGAGTCAGCTTGTCTGACAGTGGGTGAGTCGGCTCCAGACGCGAGGGGCGAAAGCCGGGCAACAGACTCTCATCAGCCGGCGACGTGTCTTGGCAGTAAAACCACGTCAGATTCCAGTCCTTGGGGTGGCTGGGCGGCTCTGCGTAAGGGAAAAGGTAGTCCCTCCGCCGCTGGATGGAGATGCCGCCTAGCTCCAGACTTGGCCCATTGGCACACTCATTCTGACGGTTTAAATAGAAAAGCTCTCTGAAGAGCAGCAGATTGGGTTCTTCTCCAAGGTAAACCTCGCAGAATACTTGGAAGTTGCAGATATTGGACACTGAGTTCGGTCCTATGTCTTGAGGCCGCAGATCGAAGAAGTTCAGAACGTCTCTGAAAAACTTTGAGCCGGGCGGTGCGAAGCCCCGGCTCATATGATCCGCGAAAATCACTACCTCCCCGTCCTTTGGCTGTGGTCTCTCTTCTGATGGGTCAGGGGCACGGTAGGACATGATGTCCTTCTTGGGCAGATGTCCAGACTTAACAAAATCTGCTAGGGTCTCATTGGTGACATTGGACCTCATCCAGTTGCAAGTAATGGGGGCTTTGGGAGCTTTGGGAGGCATGGTGAAAGTCGACAGTCTATGACAAAAGGAAAAACGTCCGGGTTAATAATGAGCCGGAGGAGACTTACAAAGTTAAGGTTTAAGGTGGCGGCTTATGGAGGGGACTAATGATATATGTCTAAGTACATCTGGTTATCTAAGCCGCTGGTGTGTTTGAGGGTAATTCAAATTGTCTACAACCTTGTTATAAGTGAGCCGGAAAGTTCTACGGTGCGTGGCTTCTCTTAAGTCGGAAGGTTCTACAGCGTGTATTTTCTTTAAGCCGGAAATGTAAACCGCCATGGCTCAATGAGGGCAGTTTTTTTACTAAGTGTGGTAAAACAGATTTCACACATAGCAGTAACTATTTTGGATCAAAATGGTCGCGCAAAAGAAAAGTTTCTAGACCTAGAAACAGACGCTGGAGAAGTTCTTGGGCTCGAACAAGGTACTTATGCAGTAAAAAGAGAGCTGCTTGTATGAAAAATGAATGCTAAACAGCCGCCGCACTAGTTCTATGCAGGTCTAAGATCAAAAGGAGGCAGTAAAAATCAAATCTACTGAGGCCCCCGAAGAACTACGAAGAACAGAGGGATAACGATGAAACCCTAGTGCGGGTCTGCCCCATGGAGTAGCAAGGACTCACTGATGCTGAAGAGGAGCGGAGGTTGCCGCCGTTTTGTCTGGACCAAGTCAGGGTGATGCAGCGGCCAAGGTTGACGAAGACCGGGGGCGAGGCGACCGCGGCAGAGTTCGAGCTCGGGTAGAGGAGCAGTGGCGCGAGGAGGAAGAAGGGTGGCAGAGAAGCCCGTCGGGCCGGCCTATTTATAAGGGCGAGCTCATAAGTGGGCGCGAGGATCAAGGAGCCCGCGGCGTGGTTATCTCCTCGCGAAACGCCTCGATTTTCGGGATGACAGTAAATGTAAAGATCCGTTGCGGATCTGGCGGAGTAAAGAACGGGATTAATGGAAGATGACGTCACGGCGGATTATCCGGAGTCCAGAGGATGACGTCATGCCGGGTTATGGCCTTCACACAATTGTAAGCCGGAGATTTCCTGTCAAAAGAATTGAAGATTGACATGAGCCGGCTCAAATCAATCTGGGGCCTAATGTTGAGGATATAGACCTTAGAGTCACCCGCCAGGATGGGCCAGGTTACTCATATGGTCGCCAGAAGCCCGGAGCCAAGCTTGAAGACGATGGGCCAGATGGGTTTAAGACCCGGATATGGCTTAAGGCCCGTAGTTACAATCATTATTATGGTAGAACTTGTAGTGTAAGGCAAGAATCGTTAAGAGTCCGAGCCGAACACTCTTATGAGCCGGCCGGGACTCTGAGAGCTGCTGGGCGTCAGCCTCCCTATATAAAGGGACGACCCGGCAGTGGTTTAGGGAAAAAAAGGATCTCACCGAGAGCCAGGCATAGCAGTTAAGCTCCCTGGTCATCGAAACCCTAATCAATACCACCTCAAACTGGACGTAGGCTTTTACCTTCACCGTAAGGGGCCGAACCAGTATAAACCCTCGTGTTCCTTGTCCCACTTAACCCCTTTAAGCTTCCTAGTTGCGATGGCTCCACGACTAAGTCCTCGTTCGAGGACATCTGCCGTAACAATTCCATGACACTTCCCCTCCCCTAACTAGCAGAAGGAGATGGCGCTCCCTCCCAGATCCGCCAGCGTTGTCGTACGCATCCCTGCTCCTCCCCTTCTCTTCTCCTTCATCTCGCCCCCTCCCCCTCCCCAAATCTGATGTGTGCGCCCATTTTCTTGCATGTTCGTGAAGAGACCCGATCTGGTTTTGTGAAGGAAGGGGCATGCCATGGAGAAGATCCCGCGGGCATCAGATCATCCATGGCGGCCTAGGAGGAGCACCACCGGCTCAGGTTCTTCACTTGATCCTCCCCTTCTATTCTCTTCTTCTCCATCTATGCATCTGATCCATGCGATTTTTTGCAGGTTGCTCCGATCTGACTGTGTGAAGGGAACTAGAAAGGCCGATCTACTGCTGCTGCTCTGCCCCCCTTGAACAATCTGGTGAAGGACAAGTTGATCCATGGAATTTTGAGCAGATTCTTTAGCTGTTATTTTGGTCGTGTGCTTTCAGTGGTTGGTTTGGTCGTGTGCTAGAGCCTAATTAGCTATAGGAACAATTTATACTTTACTTAAAGATGTTACTGTTGTGTTGTAGAAAATTTTATTTATGTCTATTGTTTTGTCCAGATTAGAAATATGTGTGATGTGTGCTTTCAAAAACTAATGCTATATGTAGGCTTAAGAAATTGAGCAAGGGAAACCATTATATCCCCTTCCTTGTTTTATAAACTAAAATTCCGTCGGATCATACTATGTCAAGTAACGGTTCTTTATTCTGTGTTATGGCAAAAGAAAATATGATTGAAACAATTTTGGCACAAGTCTGGTATTCATATGAACCATGATGAGAAGTAGTACTCGTTCAGTAGAGAGCTATAAATATAAGTCAAAATACCTGTGAAACAAGATTTTAAAGGCTTCCAATATCTGAACATCAAAGCTTAGTTGATGTTGCATTCTTTACTCTTGTCAATTGTCTGACTGCAGAGAAACAAACACATGAGAAAAGTTTCAGGTTGGCCACATTGACAGTATAAGGAATTTGCCACAGCTTATTACTCCCTGTTCTATCATAGGATTCTCTATCAGTCCTCTTCCGTCGTAGGAATTTGCCACAACTACCATGAATTGCCATGTCTCTTTATACCAGTAAGTTAGTCTGATGCTAGACTAGACATCTCTTTATGCATGTTTATTGTCATGTCTATTTATATGTGTAAAGTTGAATCAAGTAGTAACATGTGAACAACACTTGCACTGGTGTATGTAAGGAGTTAAGTACATGTTTGTTACAGCAGGGCAGAGTAGATGTTTGTGTTACCATACAATCCTTCTCTTTGTTTACCTGCTTTTATGTAGCTTATGTATTATTTGCCTGTAATACTGTTGTTTGCTCATGTTTACCTGCTTTTGTGCTGGGGGAGCTTTGTTTACCTGCTACTCATCTATTCACAGAAGTCAACAAATAGGCATAATATTTGTAACAATTTCACCATATTTGTAACTACTCATTACTTGCTTCACTTATTAGACATAATATTTAAACTCGCCTGTTGTGTCCAGTAGCACATATACATTTGTAGGAGCAATGTCGGCAGCCTTCGTGCATAGATGCATGATGAATAAAGATGCTTTCTAACTAATATTCCTCCATGCATGGTTTTATCTGCCTCATAACCTTGTGAAGTGCAAGTTAACAATCAGATGTGTTTAATTCAACTCTAAAAAAGTGTGTATGTGAGTTAGAAGTAGTAATACCTAAATGTCAGTGTAGATGCTACGGTTGTCTCTTGGATTCCAAAACTTAAAATTCCACTCCGGTTTATCTAGGTATCATGGATTTGACCCGAACCTGCATTACACATGTGTTGATACAATCATATAGCTTATCTGATCAAACAATCTGTTCATGTTATCTTTACATGCTGCTCTTATACCTTACCAAAACAAAAATAATTCTAACTAGAAGTAGTTCTTTTTGTTTAGATTCTGTATTTATTACTGTTGACATATTGTCGTGATTTACATTTTGTACTGAATAGTTCTTTCTGATATTCACAGGTTTTAGCGATCAGCCGTAGCTCTTTCATCAAAGTTGCATGGTGCATGGTCAACAGAGGACAAGCGCTTCATGTCCAACCAAGGTGCATGGTGCTCGCAATTGACGAATAGAGGCTGTTCGACATCGGCTACACAAACCACCACTGTGAGCTCCTCCCTTTCCTCTGCTACAACCATGCTCTATTAGGATGTGGCTGGAACCATTTGATGGCCTTCCTGGACATGTTTTTCTGCTATCTAGAATTTGTACTTATCCCATTTTTTGTTTCTTTGCTGGACATGTTATGGTTCAAGGGTTGATGATGTCTAGTAGATAGTTTGATGTATACGTGCTGCTGATTGATGCTCTTGTGGTTAGCATTATACTCCTGGAATCATATTATACTATATCTAGTGTTCTTGTGGTTCTCGAAGATGCATCACAAACATCTAGTGTTCTGATATAAAATTGGTCTCTAAAATATGTTTCTAAAATTGTTCTCTAAAATATTATACTATACCTGTTGTTGATTGATGCTCTTGTGGTCTCTTGAAGTTGGCTGAATCTGTTGCTTTATCATATATTTGGTCCATAAATCTACATTTCTATCAAATCTCTTTCAATATATAATTTTTTGATAGTCTGTATACTAAACCTGGAGGTTTGCAAATCTACTCCAGGAATAATAGCTAGTCTAATGCTGGTATGTGTTCACTCTTTTACAGGAGCTGCAGGTCTACGAAATTTGAAGTTCGAAGTCGGATTGCCCTACTCAGCAAATAGTAGTCTCTTTTGTTTGACTGTAATAGACTGTAAATATTGTAATATTGTAACAATAGGCATATTGGGGTTGTAATAGACTATGTACATATTGTAGTAGACTTAGTGTTATCTGATGAACTACATTTGTACTGTTCGGTCCGAAATATTGATTATGTATGTGCTTTGAAAACGTGTGGAATGGAAACCTAACTCGTGGGACCCACTTGTGAAAATAATCTGAGCAGTTTTGAAATTTTTGTCAAGTGGGCTGAATGTGTGAGATGATGACAAGTGGGACCCATCTGATTGGTGGGACCAGCTTCAAAATATAATGGCCCAAACAATGTTAAAAGGCCACGGCCCGGAAATAAATAAAAAGCCGAATTGTTGGTCCAGGCCCAGGTAGCTAACAAAAACTGGCAGAAAAAAATATAATAAATGGGTTGAATTAATGGGCTCGGCCCATGTAAAACACCGAATCGGACCGGGCTGAATCTTGTCAGTGACCTTTTCAATTGATCGCAATTTTGCCACGTCAGATTGCCACGTCGGATCCGACGTGGCCTGGGCAGACAGCCAGTGACCAAAACAAAAGGTCATGGGTTCAACGACCCTCTATTTTGGTCATAGACGTCTACGACCTTCTCACAGAGAAGGTCGCTAATTTCAGTTTGCGACTGCCAGCTTTTGACCTTCTGTTTTTGGTCACAAAAAGGTTGCAAATGAAAAACTATGACCTTTCAGCAGCCAATAGTGAGGGTCACAAATTGACATATTTCTTGTAGTGCGACTGTGCGCTCGTGTGCGTGGTGTGGCAGGGTGCAGGCGTAGCCTGGCGTGGTCGCAGCCGTAGGAGGAGCCTACCATCGCCGGTGCGACGCGCTACTATGCTTCCCATACCTTCTGTCGCGTCCGCGCTCAAGATTTGGCCGTCGTAGCCATCCCCTGCCAACCGAGTCCTGCTGCGGCGTGTGGCCTGCGGAACTCCGGATGAGCCCCTCGTAGCCAACAGCGACGAGGAGGCCGCCGTTCGCTGGCATGTGTCGCCGCTGCAACGCCTTCGCCTCCTCTGTTATCAGGAGCGAGGTGGCGAGAAGATTCAGGACTGCTCCAGCAGGTGGCACGACGGCAGCAGTGTGCTGGCGAGGTTGAGTGTCGGCGGGGCCGAGCTTGGGCAGGGGAGCAACGCCCTGGTGATGGTTTGCTTGACAAGGGGTCCATTGGTCAAATACCACTTTGACCTTGTCCACATCAGCAAACTACCTAAGCAAACCCACTTAAGACCACTTCTAAACTGTATTGGATAGATCAGGGGGTTAAAAGAGGACCAAAAATAATCAGGGGGTTATGTGAACCACCAAATTTGTTCAGGGTAGTAAAATAGATTTTTTTTCTTATAGGACAGAGTAGAAAATCCTCACGCCTCGGTCCTGGGCCCTGGGTGCCCATGCAACTCTAGCCCTAACGTCGCGGTGCCACACACGTGTACCCCGTGTCTTCGCCTGCCACGGCCGCCACCTGGTGACGAGTACATGGCGCATAAGTCCATTTGTGAATACGTACTCTCACCATTTCAAAATACATTGCATTTTTGTTTCGTTAGAAGTCAAAACTTTTTATAGTCCAACTAAGTTCGTATAAGTTTGTTCCAGGATGCATCTAACAATATTGATTTGCTATTAATGTATGTTGATTTTTTTCTTCGGTAAACTTGGTCAAACTTTACAAATTTTGAGCTATGACAAAACTAATATAAAGTATATTTTAAAATAGATAGAGTAGTACTTCTCCAATCCATAAGTTAGTGCATATATATTTTCTAAAAAGTCAAACTTTGCTGACTTGGACCAATCTATTGACGAATCTAATGAAACTACATCTTATGACAATCTAATCATATATGTTTGGCATTCTAGATGTAAATATATTTTCCCTCAAACTTGGTCAAAATAGTAGAAGACAATCCAAACATAATAAAAATTACATCGAGAACACTACACCATAGAGACATATTTATGAAATGCATAGACCCAATATTTATCAAACAAAACCCTACAAACTGCCCTCAAACATGTACTACACCCTCTATTCTAAATTCTAAATATAAGATGTTTTCGCAATTCAATTTAAACCAGCAAAACCCTTTTACATTTAGAAATAGAGGTAGTATACTTAAGTTTACATCTGACGACTCTTTCACAGTAGAGTTGTTAGAACTGCCCGCAGCCTGCAGAGCATTGTCGACATATGGACGTCCACGACATGCCTGCACAAGAAGAGATTAAATATGCTCTGTTCTCCACTGTTCCATCCGGCCGGCCAATTTTCTACGAACCCTAATAGATTAATCAACGAGTTGATTGACGCCTTCGTTAATCACCTCGCAACAACCAGCATCACACGTCCACAAGTAGATTTAAAATGGGTTCGTTTACCACCTCGCTAATCACATCACACTCCTCTCCCTCTCGTCTCGGCTCCCCCATAAAACACCAACCCCAACCCGTCCTTCTCATTTCAGAGTCCAGACGCAAGAGCTCACGGCGTCTCGGGAAGCCGCCGCCGATCTCTGTGGTACATGAGCACGTGAGTACGTGACGGGGCATGGGGAACTGCCAGGCGGCGGACGCGGCGGCGGTGGTGATCCAGCACCCGGGCGACGGCAAGGTCGAGCGCCTCCACTGGCCGGCCACCGCGGCGGACGTCATGCGCAGGAACCCCGGCCACTACGTCGCCCTCGTCGTCCTACATCACGACTCTGGCGGAGTTGACCCCACCGTCGCCGAAGAAGGTGCCAGAATAACCAAGGTGAAGCTGCTCAAGCCCAGGGACACGCTCCTCCTCGGCCAGGTCTACCGCCTCATCACGTCCCAAGGTTCGTGCTCTGCATCCGCCAACCATTCTTGGATTGGATTCTATTTGCTGCTCGTGCAGTTCTCTCTCTCTTGCTTGCATGGAGATTAATCAATCATCAATCCGTGGCGCGTGCGTGCAGAGGTGAGCAAGGCCGTGCAGACGAGGAGGCAGGAGAGGATGCGCGGCTGCGACGAGGCGATCGAGCAGGAGAGGCCGCGGCTGCACCGGCGGCGGCAACCGCTGAGGCCGAGGGGCGACGACCCAGCGACGGCCGCCAGAGGCGAACAGAGGCAACCCGCCGATCATCAGGAACGGAAGCGGCTGGAGACGGACCGGCAACAGCGGAGCATCGCCCCCGCCCGCGGCAGAGGCCGGCACTGGCGGCCGGCGTTGCAGAGCATTACAGAGGCGTCGTCGAGCGGACACGTCTCTGTTAACGAACTAGTAGAAAACTAGAAGAAGGTTAGGGGGAGCTAGCGAGAAATGTCGTACATGTACATTAGGCGATCTGAATGTATCCATCGGCTTCTGTCCTGTTTGAATCCGTTTTGGTGATACAGTAGCACGCATTACCTCCTTTTTTTTGGGTGAAAATTACCCGTTCCTCCTTCGAGGATCTAGCGGTTTATCCAAGCCACACGTGTAATTTCCAGTAGTGCAAACGATTGGTGTGCACTCCTTGTATACTTGTATCGATGACTACATTTTATGAGTCAATAGAAAAGGCATTTAATGAGAAAATCTGCAATAGGTGATTAGGCAATGATGGGACGGCTGAAAAAATGACTGAAAAAGGCATTGTCAAAGAGTGCTCGCGGCTTGGGCATTCAGTTTCAGTTTTCAGTTCTGACCAGTTCAAATTTTATGTATATATATATATATATATATATATATATATATATATATATATATATATATATAATGACACGGATACATTTCTGAGGGAGGTCATGATCGATGAAACAGTGGTAGTTAGCCTTATATGAACGTATTGTGAGACCGCCTAGTCAATGGTTAAGAAAAAACTGTGATTTGTTAATTTAAAATTGCCAAGTCTCGGAATTTGCTCTCTGCCGCAATTTTAAATATACTAGCTAGTCTCCATTCAAACTTGTACTATCAGCTCAGCATATTGAATGTAGTAGCGAGTCTCCATTCAACATTTCCTTCGTTTCTTTGACAAGACAAAATTGGTACATTTTAACTACCTAATACCTAGCATATGAGTATGTTTAACTTTCTTAATAGTTAAAAATTCATTTTCACCCCCATCATTTATCATTTTTATAAGGACTACCATTTTAATCTAAATTGTTCCGTTTAACCCATGCTATGGTTTACCTTTTCAAATTTTGTGACCATTCTGCAAAGGTGGTCCCACGTGTCAGGGCAGATGAAAGATTGGTAGGTAGGCTCATTCCTCTCTAACATGGATGGTCAGACCGCATGGACAATGCTGGGAAAATAGTCCGAATTTGTTAGTTTAAAATTGAGAAGCCTCGGAAGTCGCTCTCCCCAACAATTTGAATATTCCCCATTCCCACATGTCAGGGTCGATGTGGTGCGTCACATGGTTGGTCCCGATGCGAAAAAAGAGAAATGCAGTCGTGATGTGAAGGAGAGAGCGATCGCACGCCCCGCCGATTTGATACACGGTTCGGTCGGTCAGATTGGACCATTTACCTTATATATAAATGCGTAATCTTGAGATGTTAATATTTCATTCTCATTGGTGGTGGTGTTGTTGTTGACTGTGGAATCGTTTGTGATGTGTGACCTTGTGACACATGTGCATGGTTTTCCTATGCCTTCTAGTTCTGGAATTTTGCCCTGCTTGATAGGAAGATCACATTACCAAGATTGGTAAAAAAAGGCTGCCTTAACTGTATTTTTATTTAGAAAATGGTTTTATTTAATTTATCAATTAAGTAAAGTACTCCCTCCGTTTCTAAATATTTGTTTTTCTAAATATTTCAACAAGTGACTGCATACAAAGCAAAAAGAGTGAATCTACACTCTAAAATATGTATACATACATCCGTATGTGGTAGTTCATTTGAAATGTCTAGAAAGACAAATATTTAGGAACGGAGGGAGTATATAATTAGAGATTATAAGAAGCTAAAACACACTAGGGCAAGAAAAGGTCAAACTATCAGTACTCCTCGTAATGCTAATTTTAGGAGCAGAAGACACGAACAGCAGGAGGTTACGCTTGCTAGTTGCTTGGTCGTTGGGACACAAATAGTTTGTGGCATTTGGAGGGTTAATTAGCTCATGTGAGAAACAAACTTTTTTTTTGTAAACCTGAAAACAGTAAGTTAGCACGTGGAGAAGAGGCCCGACGACGCTGGTCGGGATCTTCTTGACAGGAGGAAGGAAGTTGCCCTCGGTCTGATTCGATCTGAAGATGCAAGACAGGAAAACAGCGAGCAAGTGTGTGCGTCCTGGCAGGAGTCCGCCTGTCGTGGACAGGGATCCAGTTTTTCAAACAATTCCGAACGTACGATGGCTTCATTTGAACCGTGCATCACTCCGACAGATGTATTTTCCAGCTCACCAGACAAAACAAAGGGAGCCGCATGAGCAGGTAGGCGCCTCGGTTGCACTCTAGTGTTTCTCAGTCACGTAGTCACCATGTGCATGCACAAGTAAAAAGCTCTCATTATCATCAGCTTTCAGTATACTTAACTAATAATCAGATCGATCAAGTCCATCGATGATCCATGTGCTGCTTGCTTTCCCAGAACACACACTTTCTCATCCTGTCCCCAACCATTCCTTGAGCCTCAAACCAGTGTTCCCTTCTGTGTCCCTCCCGGGAGGGCAGTCCCGGAGGTCATTTGTGATCCGTGTCCTCTAATGAGACAAGGCCAGCCATGCGCAAGGAAGATTCATGTGTCCAATTGTCCTCAGCAACATGCTAATGAGGAGATATATTTGTTAGTTAGATAGTGGTAGTGTCAGCACATCGGCGCTGCTTAGCAGATGCTACCACTATCGTTAACTGGTTATGATTGGAGTGGGAGGAGTCAGTGTGAACCCCCTGCATTTTGGCGTTTCAAAGTTTCTTCGATCTGGTCGTGGAGATGTGCAGGTGCTGTGTTTACCTTGACTTCTGATATGCGTCCGTGAAGCAGGACGATCTTGCCGGTCGGTAGGTTCATCCATGCATGCATGACAGGATCCACACACTATAAAATGAATTGTGTTCCAAGCCTCCCTCCGTTTCCTCTAACAGCGTGGTTATTTGAGACCACGGTCAAATCATTAACCCTTGTGAGAAATTTTCGCCTTTGCCTGAAAACTACATAGAACTAGACACTAGTAGAAAAAGGGTCATCTGTCCCGGTTGGTAAGGGCCTTTTGTCTCGGTTGTTGAACCGGGACTAAAGGGTCGTTACTAATGCCCAGCCCCTTAGTCCCGGTTCTTACACGAACCGGGACAGCTGGGCCTCCACGTGGCCGCTGCGGCCAGCCCAGGCAAGAGGGCCTTTGGTCCCGATTGGTGACACCAACCGGGACCTAAAGGCATCCACGCGTCAGCATTTCAGTGGCTGGGTTTTTTGTTTTTTTTAAAGGGAGGAGGGTTTAGGGGGTAATTTAGGGTGTGTAAGCTAGCTAACAGAGAGAACTGTCCTCTCTTATTTTCGTGCTTGATTTACCAACGCTACTGCTATGCCTAAACATGGCTTAGATTAAAGTGAAGGCAACATGTGATGCATGTCGAAAGTAATATTAATCCTAACTTGATCAAGTTTGGATTAGTACTACTTTCGACATGCACCACATGCTTGTTGCCTTCACTTCATTCCAATCCATGTTCATTTCACCCACTCATATATAATAACTCTTCATGCCCGCATCATGCATCATCATAATAACAAGTCCTACTAATCATCAGCATACAACTTCTACTCGTTATTAATAACAAGTCATACGATCATCATCCTCAGAGTCATCGAACCAACCCTACTTAATTGTTCTTAGCACATGATCATCAGTATTAGGTAGGACCTAAATACCCTCTTTAATGTAAAATAACATAAAACAATATAGACCCCGACTCTCCATTATGGAGAATGGAGATCATCCTGTCTCCAATTTTTGCGCTTTGCTTCCTTTTGCTTCCAAGAACCTCCTTGCGACTGTCCATACATTTTTTTCCATTCTTTGATTTTCATGTCTCCACTTCTTTTAGAAATCCGGTATGGACAGTTGAGATTCGTAGGATGACCTGGTTGTATGTTCAAAACATCAAGCCTACCATTCTGATACATCAAATGAGGCACACAATCCTCTAGGATTATCTGTTGAAAAACATAGTAATAACTTCATAGTTAGCAATGATGTACTAGTTTTAGAAGTATGCAAAAGATGCACGGATGTCGTAATAGTAAGAAATCTTACCAGGGTATCTCCATAGTAGTTACCGTAGTTCAACACGTGCACTAGTGGCACGTATTGACCATAATGTGGAGGAGTTTTAAAATAGATATTGTAATTTTCAAGATCAGTACAAAATCCGACCAGATGAGTTTTCTCCTTATAAGTTAACTCAGAGCCATCGGTGTAGTAGGTTCTGTCTACCATGTTCCGCACATTGTTTGAACAATCAAAATAAGCTGTCAATGAAAATAAGCTGTCAACTATTTTGAAATGAACAATATAAATTAGCTAATAACTATGTTTGAGAAACTCACATAGTGGTAGAATTGGAGGCGTATCAACAAGGACCCAAATGTCCATATTGTCTTGCTCGATGTCAGGATCACTAAGATCCATGATGACAAGCATACCCTCATCAAAACCATACATCTTGCAAAATGCTTCTCAATTTTTGCAACCAAAATGGGTTACGCTCTCAGAATTATACAGATTTACTTCAAAACCTATATCATGATGGGTCCTTAGGTGAATTTTCTTTGTTTCCATACTTTCATGGTCTTCAAAACTCATCCTCTCCAAGACGTAGCGTCTTGCATGGCATGGGTGTTGGAAATATGCCCTAGAGGCAATAATAAATTGGTTATTATATTTCCTTGTTCATGATAATCGTTTATTATCCATGCTAGAATTGTATTGATAGGAAACTCAGATACATGTGTGGATACATAGACAACACCATGTCCCTAGTAAGCCTCTAGTTGACTAGCTCGTTGATCAATAGATGGTTACGGTTTCCTGACCATGGACATTGGATGTCGTTGATAACGGGATCACATCATTAGGAGAATGATGTGATGGACAAGACCCAATCCTAAGCCTAGCACAAGATCGTGTAGTTCGTTTGCTCAGAGCTTTTCTAATGTCAAGTATCATTTCCTTAGACCATGAGATTGTGCAACTCCCGGATACCGTAGGAATGCTTTGGGTGTACCAAACGTCACAACGTAACTGGGTGGCTATAAAGGTGCACTACAGGTATCTCCGAAAGTGTCTGTTGGGTTGGCATGAATCGAGACTGGGATTTGTCACTCCGTGTAAACGGAGAGGTATCTCTGGGCCCACTCGGTAGGACATCATCATTATGTGCACAATGTGACCAAGGAGTTGATCACGGGATAATGTGAGTTACGGAACGAGTAATGAGACTTGCCGATAACGAGATTGAACAAGGTATAGGGATACCGACGATCGAATCTCGGGCAAGTAACATACCGATAGACAAAGGGAATTGTATACGGGATTGATTGAATCCCCGACATCGTGGTTCATCCGATGAGATCATCGTGGAACATGTGGGAGCCAACATGGGTATCCAGATCCCGCTGTTGGTTATTGACCGGAGAACGTCTCGGTCATGTCTGCATGGTTCCCGAACCCGTAGGGTCTACACACTTAAGGTTCGATGACGCTAGGGTTATAGGGAAAAGATATACTTGGTTACCGAATGTTGTTCGGAGTCCCGGATGAGATCCCGGACGTCACGAGGAGTTCCGGAATGGTCCGGAGGTAAAGATTTATATATGGGAAGTCCTGTTTTGGTCACCGGAAAAGTTTCGGGTGATATCGGTAATGTACCGGGACCACCGGGAGGGTCCCGGGGGTCCACCAAGTGGGGCCACCAGCCCCAGAAGGCTGCGTGGGCCAAGTGTGGGAGGGGACCAGCCCCAGGTAGGCTGGTGCGCCCCCCCACCAAGGCCCAAGCGCATGGGAGAGTGGGAGGGGGCAAACCCTAGGTCCAGATGGGCCTTAAGGCCCACCCTAGTGGCGCCCCCCCTCTCCTCCCTTTGGCCGCACCCTAGATGGGTTTGGGGGCTGCCGCCACCCCTGGGGAGGGAACCCTAGATGGGGCGCAGCCCCTCCCCCTTCCCCTATATATACTGGAGGTATTTGGGGCTGCCAGACACACGAGAACGTCTCTCTTTCGGCGCAGCCCTACCCCTCTCCCTCCTCCTCTCCCGCGGTGCTTGGCGAAGCCCTGCGGGATTGCCACGCTCCTCCATCACCACCACGCCGTCGTGCTGCTGCTGGATGGAGTCTTCCCCAACCTCTCCCTCTCTCCTTGCTGGATCAAGGCGTGGGAGACGTCACCGGGCTGCACGTGTGTTGAACGCGGAGGCGCCGTGGTTCGGCGCTTAGATCGGAATCAACCGCGATCTGAATCGCTACGAGTACGACTCCTTCATCCGCGTTCTTGCAACGCTTCCGCATCGCGATCTACAAGGGTATGTAGATGCACTCCCCTTCCCCTCGTTGCTAGATTAATCCATAGATTGATCTTGGTGATGCGTAGAAAATTTTGAATTTCTGCTACGTTCCCCAACAATGGGATAAGCTAGTCGAATTGTAAAAGATGAAAAGTACATGTTGAAATAGTTGAAGTCGTGCTTAATTACGAAAAAATAACACTTGTCGTCGTTGCGTACCGTTTCAACATCGAAGGTCTCCTCCAGCTTAATACTGAAGCGTCGATCTTCGTCCAGGTGAGGCCTGTCGCACAGACCTCGGTCGTCGTGGCACCAGTCGCACTCCCCCGGGAGACTTTCATCGTCCGAGTACGACATTTCCTATGTTCATAATTCAAATATTAAACGTCTACAATTAAATATATGTACTAAAAAACCTAAGTTAGATCATTATTATTCATCACGGGTTGACTATCGGTTTGTCGAGTCTTTTCTTGAAAACTCTCAGCTTACGTGGTGTATACATTCGACCGTTGGTGATGGTCGCTCCTCCTTTCATCCCCGAGTGCCTTACACCAAAATGTCTAGCACACGGGAATGAAGGAGAAGCGACCCCCACGACAACAGTCGGGATTCTTCGTCCTCTCATATATATATATATATATATGGTGGAACTCTCCCTCATTGATTCCTCTCAGACATTTGCGACCGTCGGTGATGGTAGCTCCTTCCTTTCGTTCCCGAGTGCATTACACCAAATTGTCTAGCACACCGGAACGAAGGAGAAGCTACCCCCACGACAATAGTCGGGATTCTTCGTCCTCTCATATATGGTGGAGACTCAATAGACTTAAAGTCAACCCGAAATATCGTTTAATTATCTTTCTAAAACCGGTTTGTGGCTGGTCTCACCTCGAGGTCGGAGGGGGTCGATGACGGGGACGACGGCGGGGATGGAGGGGGGCTCCTAGATTTCTACGAAAACAAAAACCCTATAAGCTATCAACTAATCATATGCATACGCCTTGCATAGTGCTCTCCAATTTTAGCATTCAAAGTAGGAGTAGTTTTTCAATTTAAGCATTCAATAAGCAAAATCAAATCACAAAATAAAGTAGTATTCAAATTAGAATGCATTCAATTATAAGCAAAACTACATCATCTCCATGCGTCTGTACATCGTCAAATATTATCACTAATACACCTCGAATACTATCATACATATCGCCAGTACAGCTAGAACCGTAGCGCCCGGCGGGTATCGGCGCGGGCGGTGGACACCCAAAGGGAAGGAACCATCACAGGATCATAGCTCCAGTGAGATCCCTGAAGAACCTGCCAGGTATTGCCGAACCTGCCCTCCAACGCAACCATGTAGCGACGGACGTGCTGGTCCTCCTCGCTGACACGGTGACGTACCACCTCCGCGGTGTCCGGAAGCCTCGGCACTGTCACTGGCCCACGCGACCGCCACCAAACAAGGATCGGGTCAACGACGGGCTGGCTCCTCACCAACCTACGCCCCCCGGAAGGTAGCACCTCCCAAAACCAGCCCGGCGGAGCCCAGTCCCGGACATGACCCCTCTGATCAAGCCGGCCTCCTCCGTCGAGTCGATGACGAGGATGCGGGATTGGCATCGTCGACGTCGATGCGGGAATAATTGCTTTAACTAAAAAATAAACTAGTTCTATTAATTTTCTTGCTAAAAATAAACTACTTCTATATATAGTAAAATAAAGTAATTTTATTAAATCAACTGGTTCAACTAGCTACTAAGCACTTACTATAAATAAAATAAAGTAGTACTTAGTAAAAACAAACTACTTCAACATATAGTAAAATAAAGTAGTTTTATTAAATAAACTAGTTCAACTACTAAGCACTTACTATAAATAAAATAAAGTAGTACTTACTAAAAATAAACTACTTTATATATAGTAAAATAAAGTAGTTTTATTAAATCAACTAGTTCAACTACTAAGCGCTAACCTAAAATCAAGTAGTACTTACTAATTTTACTTTTTCCTCTACACTAACCTAAAATGCACTAACCTAAAATCGATATCTACTAACAACCTAAATAAAAAATTAATACATATATGAAAAAAAATATAAACAAAAAAATGCTATGAACATTATATTCATACATACATAGCCACATCCATTCATCATATAGCTACCACATACATATATACATTATATATATATATATATGAAAAAATGCAATGAACAAAAAAATAATACACATTATATGAAAAAAAAAGCACTGAACAGAGCCGTGGCGGCGGCGGCTCACATCGGGGGCGCCCGGCGAGGGCGACGGCGGGGGCGGCGAGGGCGTCGGCGACGGCCACGGTGTGGGGCGCGGGCCGGGGCAGGGGCGTGGCCGGCGATGACGACGACGGTGGGGGCGGGTCGTGGTGCAGGGGCGCGGCCGGGCGTGCTCGGGGGCGGCAGAGGGCGACGGCGTGGGTGGCGGACGGCGTCGGCGTGGGCTCGGGGGCGGCGGACGGCTTCGGCGTGGGCTCGGGGGCACTGGCGACGGCGACGCGGCGGGGCAGCCTTGCAGCGTCGAGGAGGTCGGCGTCGTCGGGGGCAACTGGCGATGAAATTCTAAATTTTTGCCAAGTGTTTCTTATATAGGAAAGGCTTTAGTCCCGGTTCGTCGCACCAACCGGGACCAACGCCACCTTTAGTCCCGGTTGGTGCCACCAACCGGGACCAACGACCTCTTTTCAGCAGCCCAAAGGGCGGGAAGCGACGGCCTTTGGTCCCGGTTGGTGGCACCAACTGGGACTAAAGGGGTGGCATTGGTACCGGTTGGCGCCACGAATCGGTACCAATGCACCCCTTTAGTCTCGGTTGGTGCCACCAACCGGGACCAAAGGCCTTGTGCTGCTGCGACCGCGTCGAAAGTTTAGTCCCACCTCGCTAGTTGAGAGGGGCGCGCAATGGTTTATAAGCCCCACTGCCGCACCCCTCTCGAGCTCCTCTCCATTGCAGGCTTACGGGCCTAATCGTCACTGCTATGCCTGATGGGCTTACCGGGCCTTCTGCGGGCCTAAATCCTGGCCCATCGATGGGTTTCTAGTCGTATTCACGCCGTGGTGGCCCAGTAGGTGGCATATTTTTTATTTTTTGCCTGTTTTTTTTGTTTTCTTTTTGCTTTATTTATTTTGTTTTGTTTCTACTTACAACAAAAAACTTATTTATTTTATTTTATTTTGTTTCTAATTACTTATTTATTTTACTTTATGATAATTCTTTTTGCTATTAAAGTTTCTATCAAAAAAGTTCTTTATGTAATTTCCTTTTGCTTTTAATGATTTTGAACAGAAAATACTTCGATAATTTTAGTTGCATCAATTTTATATGATTTTAGTTTCAATAATACTAGAGGTTTCTTATAATGTTTTGAACAGAAAATACTTTGTTAATTTTAGTTTCATAAATTTTATTAAAGTTTATTTTATTTTGTTTCTACTTAAATATTTTAATAAAGTTTATATTATTTTGTTTCTAATTACTTATTTATTTTATTTGTTATTTTTAATGCACCATTTTTCATGCATTTACTAATTATTTTGAGCTATAAGACCCTAAAATTGAAAAGCATTTCAAATGAACTCTGAAAAGGTTGAAAGCTGGCATGGTATCATCATTTCATCCACATAGCATGTGCAAGAAAGTTGAGAGGGTTACGACAAAAACTGGATGCACTTCATGTACAAAACGGACAATCTCTTTCAAAGTATCAGGATTTCATACGGAAACTCGTCTGTTACAAAGGGATTTCATTTTTTTAAACTTATTTGAACTCCTGACTTTTTGTTTGTTCAAAATGCACCATTCAAAGCCACATCATCATTTTTCAATCCTTTCTGACTTCATTTGTTATTTTTCATGCATTTACTAATTATTTTGAGCTATAAGACCCTAAAATTGAAAAGCATTTCAAATGAACTCTGAAAAGGTTGAAAGTTGGCATGGTATCATCATTTCATCCACATAGCATGTGCAAGAAAGTTGAGAGGGTTACGGCAAAAACTGGATGCACTTCGTCTACAAAACGGACAATCTCTTTCAAAGTATCAGGATTTCATACGGAAACTCGTCTGTTACAAAGGGATTTCATTTTTTAAACTCATTTGAACTCCTGACTTTTTGTGTGTTCAAAATGCACAATTCAAAGCCACATCATCATTTTTCAATCCTTTCTGACTTCATTTGTTATTTTTCATGCATTTACTAATTATTTTAAGCTATAAGACCCTAAAATTGAAAAGCATTTCAAATGAACTTGAAACTGAAAAACCCTACAAATGAACTTTGAAAAGGTTGAAAGTTGGCATGCTATCATCATTTCACCCACATAGCATGTGCTAAAAAGTTGAGAGGGTCCCGGCAAAAGGTGGATGCACTTCGTGAACAAAATGGACAATCTCTTTTGAAGTATCAGGGTTTCGGACGAAAACTCATCTGTTACAAAGGGATCTCATTTTCTTGAACTTATTTGAACTCCAGACTTTTTGTGTGTTCAAAATGAACCATTCAAAGCAGAGACTGATTTTGAATGGTGCATATTCAACACACACAAAGTCTATAAAGATCGCTAACCCCAACATAAAAAATGAGCATAGATGCGCCTATAGAGAGAATTCAACCTAAATTCATAATAAATTTCTATGAATTTCAGAGAAATTCACTCTGAATTTAGGTCAAATTCCCTGTATAAGGGCATCTATTTTCATTTTGAGAGGAGCTCAACAAGGCAGAGAGGGACGGGCTTATAAATCGGTGTGAGCGTCCTTCGGTTGGCGAGGTGGGACTAAACTCTGACCGCAACGAGGACCAACCCTTTAGTCCCGGTTTGTGGCACAAACCGGGACTAATGGTCATGGGCCAGGGGCGAGGCGCATTGGTCCCGGTTCGTGCGTGGAACCGGGACCAAAAGGTCCAGACGAACCGGGACCAGTGGCCCACGTGGCCCGGCCAGCCCCCTGGGCTCACGAACCGGGACAGTTGCCTCCTTTGGTCCCGGTTCGTGAGTGAACCGGGATTAATGGTATTACGAGGGCCGAACCAATGCCCTGATTTCTACTAGTGAGATGATGCCCCGTGCGTTGCGGCGGGACCCGTTGCAATATATTTCAATGAGATTTGGTTGTATAAACATCAATATTTGGATTAATAATATATATAGTCATCACACTATATAAGAGATAGATTATCACCAAAAATGCAAATTGGAAAGAAAATATGCAGACAAATAAAAAAAATAGGGATAACAGAAAATAAAATAGTTTGAAAGTCTGACATAAATAGAAATATTTTACATGATAATAGACAGAGAGAAAATCAGAGGAAGGTAGTGATAAAATAAGAATCTTATCACTTATACAAATAAACTAAAGGGAATTTGAGTACATGTAAACTAAATGCTCAGTCTATTATATTATGTCTTAAACAATCATAGATACATTGAGAAGATTTAATTACTACCTCTTATTATATTTTACCGAAGGTTTCATCGACACATGGATTTGAACTGAGATCTGCCAAAAATGATATACCCCGTTGCAATGACAGTTACGCCGAGAGCCCGAGACATGCAAAAAGAGGAATCAATTCAATCCATATGTGTAGATTCTATGAAAAGTGGAAGAGCAAAATTTTCTTATTGGATTTCTAGTGAGACCATATAGAAAATTGTTTATGACAATTGAGCTGCAACAGTAGTTGAAAATCTGCACCAAATAATCTTCTACTATGATCAATTCAATTTCGGTTGCAGTGCTTCGGGAGATTAAAACGATATGAAAACCTTAACTTGGTCGGTGCATACATAGGCCTCCATGGGATAACTTTGAAAAAATCACTCTGCGCCATGTGTTTCTGAAGAGAGCTTTTCCTATTACTAATTGCTTAGTGACCTCACGACGGTAAGTAGGAGAAAGTTGGAGCAGGTACCATGTCCTTATTGGCAACAATGATGAGGTCGTCTTTGCCTCCGCCTCGGCCTCTACCACGTACCAGCCGGATGTCATAACGACGAGCTCTATACCTGCGCAGCAGAGATGGAACAACTCACCATTGTTGGCCCTGAGGAATGCCTGCTCGTCAACATCCTCGGCCAGATCCTTGCCGTAGCGGAGGGGATGGAGATGCTACCCATGACGCTCTGTCTGCTGATGTTTGAGTCGTCGACGCTGGGGAAGAAGATGCTGCCGCAGAAGCGGGCCTTGTACCAGGATACCAGCAAGGGGTGCAAGTGGTCGTCCATGCCATATCATGCAGGAACACCGTGCGGCGGTACTCTCTGTTGCGACACGTGAACTGGACGGACCAGAGCATCTTGACGACGGCGTGGCTACGGCCGTAGTCCGAGTGGATGCGCTCCACGCTGTCGACCCCGCGGGCTCTATAGGAGCGATGGCAGATCAAGTGCAAGTTGCTGCACTGCGGCAAAAAATAATCAAGAAACGTTATAATCATGAATCAGGAGAAATCAAGAAAGAGTAGATCAATGGATTGATCTATAAATCTACTTCTACGGAAGATGGGATCAACCATTTTATGGCAGAACTCAAAGGGAGAAGATCGTCGTATTGATAAAAGCGTACAGGGAGGTGAAGCGCAGGGAAACTAATCGGAGAGGATGAGCACCGGGATACCAGCCGCCGTGCCCTATATTGGTTCTTTTTGCATCAAGGAAACGAAGAGCATGGAGGATAATTAATCAAGGTCACGGAAAGCAAGGAGGATAATTAATTAAGGAGACGAAGGAACTGATGCTAGAAAGAAGCTGAACAGCGGCACGATGGCTGGCCTCTCGGGATGGCAGACGTGTGAAGAAGGAAGTTACAGCCCATGTCTGCCTCGGCCGCTCGGCATCCCAGTGCACCAAATCAAAACGTGGTTGTGTACGTCCCACGTGTAGGAAATTGAATCAGCCGATTGGTTGGTGATTTGGTCTTTGCAAATGGAATGCTGACATGGCATCATGTTGATGTGGACAATGTACATGTTGAGAGAATTGCTAGAAGTGGGGAGCAACTTCTTAAGAATGTATGATGTGGTGCTAAATCGGCTTGCACCGTGTCGACGAGGACCTCATGGCCCTCTACCGCGCCAACCCCGACTTTGCGGAGAAGAAGCTCGCCATCGCCCACTCCTTCAAGTCCCTCCGGTATGACAAGGAGAAGAGGAAGGAGATGCGCCGGCGGGAGACGGCTCCGCCTCCACCTACTGCCTGCCACAACACGGAGGACTCATGGATGGCGAACGTGCTTCTTCAGGTTTGCCCCATATTCAAGTCGCTTCCTCCCGACGAGCGGGGGGAAATCCTAGAGGAACTGAGCCAGCCGCCTCCTGCTCCCGCTGCTCCTCCATTCGACATCGTGCTAGCCTCCGGCTCCGGCTATGGCCAGGAGGACGTCATCGACATCTTCGACGATGACGCATAGGCCCGGCGGCGAGGAATCGGGTGAGCCTATTAGTTTTAATTCGGTGTTCTTTTGTGATTTGAACAGTGCCTCTCTCTAATATATGAATGTCAACTTGTGTGATTAATGTTTTAATTAGATTAGTATTATACGCTAGGGGTTATTTGACCGTAGGAGTTTACTGACAATGAGGACCCGCAGGTCAAAGCAAGTGTCAATCAAAATACACGTGACTTTGTATTACCGTCATCTAGGGTCCAAGGTCCGCTACTAATTATTTGTCCCTTATTGGCGTTTGGCGACAATGCCACGGATAAGACCTATATGAGTGGCGTTTGGGCTGGACGCCCATAGTAACAACTTATCACCAGCGTCATACTAGCGGTGTTTGGCCTCCGCACCACTAACATCGTTTCCAGAACGCCGCTATTAGGTTTTATGCACTAGTGGCTCTGATTGCAAAAGTTCTCGTATTATGAACCTCGACGACACCCCAGATCTACTTGTCTTTTCATGGCGATGGTCCTTGTCTCCTAGTTAGTGTGCCTTGTCCTAGGCGTCCTTTTCATTTTTTTCCTATACTCTTGCTACATGTATGGTTTTCAGCTCGGTTTTCCTCCTAAATAGGATCAACTTATTCAAGTTTTTGATCTGATTTTTCTTATAAACTCATCAGCAGTCTTGGCTTTGGCCGCTTTTAAGAATTATATTCAAGTGGGAGAACTCACCCCCAAGTGATTCCTAAAAAAACATAAATTTTTGAGAAATTGCTTATAATGGATGTAGACGGTTAAGATTAAGTACTTTTTTTATGCTGGCATATAAATATTCAAGTTCACATTTATTATAAATATACTGAAGGGTAATTAATTTTGATTTCTTAGAGCATCTACAGCCGCAACCTGTAAATTTGGGCCCTCAAACATTCATGGACGTGCACGCACACTAGTAGAAAACTGGGCTTTGGTCACAGGGCAATATTCACATTAGTCCCGGTTCAGTCACGAACCGGGACTAATGTGAGCATTGGTCCCGGTTCGTGCGGCCAGGGGCCTGCCGGGCCTCGTGGGCGCATTGGTCCCGGTTCGTCCGGCCCCTTTGGTCCCGGTTGGTGGGACAAATCGGGACCAATGGGCCTCGCTCCTGGCCCACCACCATTGGTCCCGGTTGGTGGCTTGAACCGAGACCAGAGGCTCACCCTTTAGTCCCGGTTCATACCACAAACCGGGACTAAAGGGTTGGTCCTAGTTGCGGTCAGAGTTTAGTCCCACCTCGCCAACCGAAGGGCACTCACACCGGTTTATAAGCCCGTCCCTCTCTGCCTTGTTGAGCTCCTCTCAAAGTGAAAATAGATGCCCTTATACAGGGAATCTGACCTAAATTCAGAGTAAATTTCTTTGAATTTCATAGAAATTTATTATGAATTTAGGTTGAATTTTCTCTATAGGCGCATCTATGTTCATTTTTTTATAGTAAATAAAATAAATAAACCTTAATAAAATAAATAAAAATAATAAACCTTAATAAAATAAAATAAAATAAACTATAGTAAATAAAATAAATAAAAATAGGAGCAGTAAAATAAATAAAAATAGCAGCAGTAAAATAAATAAAAATAAAATAAATAAAGTAAAATACATAAGTAATTCGAAACAAAATGGAATAAAATAAATAAGTTTTTGTTGTAAGTAGAAACAAAACAAAATAAATAAAGCAAAAGAGAAAACAAAAAACAGGGGAAAAAATTATGCCACCTACTGGGCCACCACGGCCTGAATACGACTTGAAACCCATCCATGGGCCAGGATTCAGGCCCGCAGAAGGCCCAGTAGGCTCCACAGGCAAAGAGAACGGTTAGGCCCGAAAGCCTGCAGTTGAGAGGAGCTCGAGAGGGTGGGCGCAGCAGCGCTTATAAACCACTCTCGAGCTCTCTCAACTAGCGAGGTGGGACTAAACTTTTGACGCGGGGCAGCACAAGGCCTTTGGTCCCGGTTGGTGCCACCAACCGGGACTAAAGGGGGCATGCGTACCGGTTCGTGGCACCAACCGGGACCAATGCACCCCCTTTAGTCCCGGTTGGTGCCACGAACCGGGACCAATGCGCCCCCTTTACTCCCGGTTCATGCCACGAACCGGTACCAATGAGGTGCCTATATATACCCCTCGCCCGCGAGCAGAGCACTCCAGTGCTCTGTTTCCTCTGGCCGGCGAGGGGAGGGCTTTGTGGTGCTCTAGCTCACCTCCTATGCACATGAGGTGTTCGATGAAATACCGGAGCCACAGTAGTTAAGCTTTCTCCTCTCGAAGCTCGACCTCAAAGCTCCATTTTCCTTGAGATTTGTACGGTTTAGCGGAATGCACGCAGATGAACCGGCAATGGATGTACGGTGACAGACACACCTCCGAGTACATTAAGGGCGTGCATGACTTTCTCGAAGTGGCTGAGGCAAACAAGCAGAATGGTTTTATGTGTTGTCCATGCCCTACATGTGGGAATACGAAGTCTTACTCTGACCGGAAAATCCTTCACACCCACCTGCTTTACCAGGGTTTCATGCCACACTATAATGTTTGGACGAGTCACGGAGAAATAGGGGTTATGATGGAAGACGGCGAAGAAGAAGAGGACGATGACAACTATGTGCCCCCTGAATACGGTGATGCTGCAACCGGGGAAGCTGCTGAAGATCAAGAGGAACCAGACGATGTGCCCAATGATGCTGCAACGGGGGAAGCTGCTGAAGATCAAGAGGAACCAGTGCCCGATGATGATGATCTCCGCCGGGTCATTGTCGATGCAAGGACGCAATGCGAAAGTCAAAAGGAGAAGCTGAAATTCGATCGCATGTTAGAGGATCACAAAAAAGGGTTGTACCGCAATTGCGAAGATGGCAACACAAAGCTCGGTACCGTACTGGAATTGCTGCAGTGGAAGGCAGAGAATGTTGTGCCTGACAAAGGATTTGAGAAGCTATTGAAAATATTGAAGAAGAAGCTTCCAAAGGATAACGAAATGCCCGACAGTACATACGCACCAAAGAAGGTCGTATGCCCTCTAGGATTGGAGGTGCAGAAGATACATGCATGCCCTAATGACTGCATCCTCTACCGCGATGCGTACAAGGATCTGAATGCATGCCCGGTATGCGGTGCATTGCGGTATAAGATCAGACGAGATGACCCTGGTGATGTTGACGGCGAGCCCCCCAGGAAGAGGGTTCCTGCGAAGGTGATGTGGTATGCTCCTATAATACCATGGTTGAAACGTCTGTTCAGAAACGAAGAGCATGCCAAGTTGATGCGATGGCACAGTGAGGACCGTAAGAAAGACGGGAAGTTGAGAGCACCCGTTGACGGGTCGCAGTGGAGAAAAATTGAGAGAAAGTACTGGGCTGAGTTTGTAGCTGACCCAAGGAACGTATGGTTTGGTTTAAGCGCGGATGGCATTAATCCTTTCGGGGAGCAAAGCAGCAATCACATCACCTGGCCCGTGACTCTATGTATGTATAACCTTCCTCCTTGGATGTGCATGAAGCGGAAGTTCATTATGATGCCAGTTCTCATCCAAGGCCCTAAGCAACCCGGCAACGACATTGATGTGTACCTAAGGCCATTAGTTGAAGAACTTTTACAGCTGTGGAATGGAAACGGTGTACGTACGTGGGATGAGCACAAATAGGAGGAATTTAACCTGCATGCGTTGCTGTTTGTAACCTTCAACGATTGGCCCGCTCTCAGTAACCTTTCAGGACAGACAAACAAGGGATACCACGCATGCACGCACTGTTTAGATGACACTGAAAGTATATACCTGGACAAATGCAGGAAGAACGTGTACCTGGGCCATCGTCGATTTCTTCCGACCAACCATCAATGTCGAAAGAAAGGCAAGCATTTCAAAGGCGAGGCAGATCACCGGAAGAAGCCCGCCATGCGTACCGGTGATCACGTACTTGCTATGGTCAATGATTTACACGTAATCTTTGGAAAGGGTCCCGGCGGACTAGCTGTTCCGAATGACGCTGAGGGACACGCACCCATGCGGAAGAAGAAATCTATATTTTGGGACCTACCCTACTGGAAAGAGCTAGAGGTCCGCTCTTCAATCGACGTGATGCACGTGACGAAGAACCTTTGCGTGAACCTGCTAGGCTTCTTGGGCGTGTATGGGAAGACAAAAGATACACCTGCGGCACGGGAGGACCTGCAACATTTGCACGAAAAAGACGGCATGCCTCCAAAGCAGTATGAGGTCCTGCCAGCTACGCTCTTACGAAAGAAGAGAAAGAAATCTTCTTTGAATGCCTGCTCAGTATGAAGGTCCCGACTGGCTTCTCGTCGAATATAAAGGGAATAATAAATATTCCAGAGAAAAAGTTCCAGAACCTAAAGTCTCATGACTGCCACGTGATTATGACGCAACTGCTTCCGGTTGCATTGAGGGGGCTTCTACCGGAAAACGTCCAATTAGCCATTGTGAAGCTATGTGCATTCCTCAATGCAATCTCTCAGAAGGTGATCGATCCAGAAATCATACCAAGGCTAAGGAGTGATGTGGCGCAATGTCTTGTCAGTTTCGAGCTGGTGTTCCCACCATCCTTCTTCAATATCATGACGCACGTCCTAGTTCATCTAGTCGACGAGATTGTCATTCTAGGGCCCGTATTTCTACACAATATGTTCCCCTTTGAGAGGTTCATGGGAGTCCTAAAGAAATATGTCCGTAACCGCGCTAGGCCAGAAGGAAGCATCTCCATGGGCCATCAAACAGAGGATGTCATTGGGTTTTGTGTTGACTTCATTCCTGGCCTTAAGAAGATAGGTCTCCCTAAATCGCGGTATGAGGGGAGACTGACTGGAAAAGGCATGCTTGGAGGGGACTAAATAATATGCAGGGACGGATATTCTTGGTCTCAAGCACACAACATAGTTCTACAGAACTCTACCTTGGTGACCTCGTATGTCGATGAACACAAGAACAGTCTGCGCTCCAAACACCCGGAGCAGTGCGACGACTGGATTACATGTGAACACATCAGGACTTTCAGCAGTTGGTTGGAAACACGTCTCAAAGGTGACAACACTGTTTGTGATGAGCTGTACTCGTTGTCCAGGGGACCATCTTTGACTGTATTGACTTACAAAGGATACGAGATAAATGGGAATACATTTTACACGATCGCCCAAGATCAAAAGAGCACCAACCAAAACAGCGGTGTCCGCTTTGATGCAGCAACCGAGAGGGGAAAGGACACATATTATGGTTACATAGTGGACATATGGGAACTTGACTACGGACATGATTTTAAGGTCCCTTTGTTTAAGTGCAAATGGGTCAATCTGTCAGGAGGCGGGGTACAGGTAGACCCACAGTACGGAATGACAACAGTGGATCTGAACAATCTTGGGTACACTGACGAACCGTTCGTCCTAGCTAATGATGTGGCACAGGTTATCTATGTGAAGGACATGTCTACCAGACCGAGAAAAAGAAAAGATAAGGAAGCGAATACATCATACGATGAGCCAAAAGCGCCACATAGTTCTTTCAGGAAAAAGGGACATCGTGGGAGTGGAGGGCAAGACAGACATGTCTGAAGATTATGAAAAGTTTCATGAAATTCCTCCCTTCAAAGTCAAGGCTGATCCAAGCATCCTGATAAACGATGAAGATTATCCATGGTTACGGCGCAATAAGCAAAGGACACAAGCGAAGAAAAAGTGAAGACTTTCTCTCCACAACTATTATGATGATACCATGCCAACTTTCAACCTTTTTGTAGTTCATTTGAAATGCCTGTTGTAACAGATGAGTTTTCGTCCGAAATCCTGATACTTCGAAAGAGATTGTCCATTTTGTACACGAAGTGCATCCAGTTTTTGCCGTAACCCTCTCAACTTTTTAGCACATGCTATGTGGGTGAAATGATGACACCATGCCAACTTTCAACCTTTTCAGAGTTCATTTGTAGTGCTTTTCAATTTCACGGCCATATAGCTCATAAAAATCAGTAAATGCATGAAAAATAACAAATGAAGTCAGAAAGGGTTGAAAATTGATGATGTGGCTTTGAATGGTGCATTTTGAACACACAAAAAGTCTGGAGTTCAAATAAGTTCAAAAAAATGAAATCCCTTTGTAACTGATGAGTTTTCGTTCGAAATCCTCATACTTCGGAAGAGATTGTCCATTTTGTACACGAAGTGCATCCAGTTTTTGCCGTAACCCTCTTAACTTTTTAGCACATGCTATGTGGGTGAAATGATGACACCATGCCAACTTTCAACCTTTTCACTGTAGTGCTTTTCAATTTCAGGGTCATTTATAGCTCATGAACTAATAGCAAAAAGAATGAACTAAAAATAATCAATTAAAATATGCTGTTATGATCAACTAAAACAAAACTATAATATTCTTCAATAGCCAAAAGAATCAACTAAAAAGCTTTTATAAAACTCCAATAGCAAAAGGAATTTTCATAAAGAATGTTTTTGTTAGAAACTTTAATAGCAAAAAGCATTATCATAAAGATTTTTTTTGTTAGAAACTAAAATAACAAAATCTGTTTTTGAATAGAATCATAAAACACAGTAATATTAAATAGCAGGAAAAAGAATCACTCTAAAATCTATTTTTATAGTAAAGTTAATCACAAACTAGTGATTCACACAAATTTCAAAGAATTCAAATTTAAACTATTCAAATTTGAAAACTAATGGCACTAACAGAAAGTTTATAATTTTTGTGACCTAAAAGCAAAAAGAATTAAAAAATAAACTTTAATAAAATAAATAAAAATAGCAACAGTAAGTATTTTGTTGTAAGTAGAAACAAAATAAAATAAATAAAGCAACAAAGAAAAAAAGTGCCATCTACTAGGCCACCACGGCCTGAATACGACTAGAAACCCAACCATGGGCCAGGATTCAGGCCCACACGTGGCCCAGTAGGCCCCACAGGCACATAGTGTATGGTTAGGCCCGAAAGCCTGCAGTTGAGAGGAGCTCGAGAGAGTGGGCGCAGCAGCGCTTATAAACCGCTCTCGAGCTCTCTCAACTAACGAGACTACACTTTGGCCGCGACGCGGGCAGCACATGTCCTGTGGTCCCGGTTGGTGGCACCAACCGGGACTAAAGGGGGGCATGGGTACCGGTTAGTGGCACCAACCGGGACCAATGCCCCCCCTTTAGTCCCGGTTGGTGCCACCAACCGGGACTAAAGGGGGAATTGGTCCCGGTTGGTGTCACGAACCGGGACCAATGGCTTTGCTATATAAGAAAACACTTAGTAAATTTTTCAGAGTTCATCTGCAGTTTGCCCCGACGACGCCAAGCACATCGACGCCGCCAGGCTGCCCGACGCCGTCGCCGCCCCGCCCCTGAGCCCGCGCCCCTTCCCCGCCCCCTCCGTCGCCATCGCCGAGCCCGCGCCCTGCCCCGGCCCCGCCGTCGCTGTCGACGTCACCACCCCCGAGCCCGCGCCCCTGCCCCGCCACCGCCGTCGTCGTCGCCATCACCGAGCCCGCGCCCTGCCCCGCCCCTGACGTCATCGTCGCCGTCACCGCCCCCGAGCCCGCGCCCTGCCCCGCCCCCGCCGTCGTCGTTGTCGCTCCCGAGCCCGCGCCCCTGCCCCGCCACCGCCGTCGTCGTCGCCGTACGTCACCGCCCCAGAGCCCGCGCCCTGCCCCGCCCCCGCCGTCGCCGTCGCCATCGCCACCCACGCTGTGAGCTGCCGCCGCCCCGGCCCGCTGTCTTTTTTTATTAGTAAAGTTTATGTATTTTTTTGTTCATATATAATGTAGATGTATATATATATGTATGTATGTATGTATGTATATATGGATGGATGAAAATATTGATGTGATGTTTTTTGTTCATAGACCTTTTTATGTTCATAGAATTAGTATTTTTTTTGTTCATATATATATAATTAATGTAGATGTATATGTATGTGTATGTATGTATGTATGTATGGATGTATGTATATAGAAAATATTGATATTGTGATATATAGATTATTTTTTCTTTAGAATTTTTCTGTAAATGATATGATGATGATGATATATAGAGTTCTTTGACTGTGATGATAGATGATGATGATATATATAGAGTTCTTTGATTGTATGAAAACTTTGTAAAATTTACCCCCTCCCCGATAACTTTGACATGAGGGGGGACGTCGGACATGCATGAGAGAGAGGCGGTCTGCTTGCCCGACCAACTATCGAGGCCACCCAAACCCTAGAAAAAGAGCGTCGTCGTTGTCGATCTACCCAGGCCCTCCCCGATAACTTCGACATGAGGGGGGGACGTCGGACTATATAACAAACACTTGTGAAAAGTTTCAGTTTTCATCGCCAGTTGCCTCCCCCTCCCGGATAACTTCGACCGTGATAACTTATACCACGGGAGCACCCCCGGGCCCTCTCGCTCGACCAAAACTCTCAAGGACACCCAAACCCTAGAAAAAAAATGATGCCGGTCTCCTACCCCCTCCCGCCGCGCCCCTACCCTTGAAGCGTTGCCGAGGCCACCCCAAACGCGGAATAAGCTAGGTCTACGTTTGCACTAATATATCCACCTGCTGTCATGTTTGTGTAATAATTGCCATGTTGTAATATTTGCAGAAACAATGGAGCACGGACGAGACGAGCAAGCAGAAGAGGTGTTGGGGGACATAATCTTAGCCGGAGGTGATATCTTGTCGTATCTTAACGACAATGATGGTCTGGAAGAACAGGGTGAAGAAGCAGGCTACGGTGATCGAAGAGTGGAGGAGGAAAGACATGATTATGATGGCTCCGGTGACCCAATGCTGGTGCAAGAAGGAGCCCGTGGTGACGGCTCCGGTGACCGAACAGAGTCCGGCCAGGTAAATATATTAGTTAAGCCTGTGCTGACTAGCTAATTGATGCATTCATTGTTTTGGTATGTACACATATTAATTAACTCTCGTCTTTCTTCTTTTTTCTAGCCCTCCGGATCAAGCACAACTTCGGTAAAGAGACGAGGCCCAAAGAGAAAGTTGCGCTCGCATGAAAGGTTTGAGATCACAGCAATCGCGCGCGACGGCCAACCGATTGAACCCATCCGGACAAAGGAAGCATTTGCTGCTCAGTGCGGGGTTCTTGTTAGGGACAAGATCCCGATCAGCATCCACCAATGGTATAAGCCTAAGAAGGAAGACCTTGAGGTGTCTTATGTCAATGATATGCAGAAAGATGATCTTTGGACTGAGCTGAAGGCAAATTTCACCCTACCGCTAGAGGAGGATCCGGAGAAGCCAGTTAAAGAGCAATTAATCAAGTCTCATGCTCTTAAGAAGATGGCAGACCTATTCAGGAGGTGGAAGAATGAGCTGAAAACGTTTGTCGACAAAGAAGAGACACCAGAATTCATCGGCCGGTATGAGAAGATCAGATATCACTGGCCTGCATTTGTGGCCCACAAGACATCGGAAAAGAGTAAGAAGATGTCAGTGACAAACAAGAAGAATGCTGCGAAGAAGAAGCTTCACCATCGCACGGGGTCAGGTGGCTACCTCAAAGCCCGGCCTAAGTGGGCCAAGGCTGAGAATGATCTGCTTGAAAAAGGGATCGAACCACAGACAATGAACTGGCCAGACCGTTGCCGGACTTGGTTCTTCGGGGCTGGCGGAAAATTGGACCCTGTATCAGGGAGGTGCGTTTGGACGAATGAGCTTTTGAGAATACCAGTCAAGAAGATTCAGCAATATATCGATGCAGCGCAGGAAGGGACGTTCGTCTAGACAGAGAGAACGACGAGCTCACAATGGCCCTCGGGAATCCTGAGCACCCTGGACGGACACGAGGCACGCCAGGCTCCATTCCGTGGAAGGCTGGTTTTCCGGACGCAGACGGTTACAAAAGCCAGGAGAGGAGGAAAAAATGGAGCAGACCCAAATTCAGAAGCTGCACGAAAGGGTTCAAGCGCTAGAGGAACGAGACGGCAATCGACATGCCGAAACTACCCCCGAAGCTACCCCTCCATCTCAGCGGAGAAGGAGCATGGCTTCCGCCGAGCTGCTTCAGCCGGAGCATGTCTTGACGGCTCCTGCTAGCTACCCCGTGGATGCTATCACGGAGTCTCAACATTGCCACCTTATGGCGCAATGGCAGAACTTCAAAGTCAAGGCGGCTGTTGGCTCTGTTTTACCTCCTGAACCCGGCGCAACCTACCACTGCCGGCCGATTCCAGAAGGATATGCTAAGGTGATGGTGGATGAAATAACGGAGGGATTTGAGGACCTCCAGCTTGACCACCCTACCGGTGAAGGGGAGACTCGGCTGGGTTTAGCTCTGAAGACTCCGTGCCTATGGCGGAAGGAGCTCATTAACCTTCCGAACAGGACGCCTCCGGCGAGTAAGGGCACTCCGCTGCCTCCTCCTCCGGCGAGTGTTCAGGGCACTCAGCCTCCTTCTCCGGCGCGTGGCGGCACTCCGCCTCCTCCTCCGCCTCCTCCTCCGGCGAGTGATCAGGGCACTCAGCCTCCTTCTCCGGCGCGTGGCGGCACTCTGCCTCCTTCTCCGCCTGCGCCGGCGTGCCAGAGCAGCCAGCCTCCTCCTTCTCCGCCTCGTCAGCAAGGGCGGAAGAGACCCGCCGCCGCTCCGGCTGCTCCGGCGCGTCGTAGTCCTTCTCCTCCGCCTCGTAAGCAAGGAAAGAAGACAGCCGCAACCTCTCCGTCTGCTCTGCCGGCGTCTAGCAGTACAGCTGCCAGAGGCGGGAGGCAATACAGATTCGGTCCTTCTCTGAAGACTCCAGAGAAGTTACCATACGAGAGGACCGAGGTGGAAACCGCAAAGATCGTGCGAGCCAAAGTGACGAACTTCTTTGAAGGGGTGAAAGCAAAGAAACATCCACCTCCGGAGGAGAAGGTAGATCCGGTGAAAGCAAAGCGCACTCTGGCTGCCCTGACAAAACCACCAAAGTCTCCGTCGAGAGGCAACTATGAGCGCATTCTTGCAAAGACAATTGCCGAAGCGGAGCGGTCGGGAAGTACTGTCAGTGATCAAAGGTTAAAAGAACGACGAGCTGGGAAAACAATTGCCCAGCTCGGCGAACAAGCGAACCAATCGTGCCCCCCGCTCAAGGTGTCGTCGCTAATGATCCGAGGATTGTGCCCGGTTATAGAAATATTGGAGATTACCTGCCCGACGATGTACATTATGAAATCATGGAGGTGGACGAACACAAATACCATTACGGGAAGCCTCTCGTCAAAGATGAAAGATCTCTAACAACGATGATGCGAAGATTACATGATTGGTACATGGAAACCTGCAGAGAGTCTGATGGGATGAATACTTTGACGCTGAGAGTTAAACCGGAGCATGACCTCGTTGGAATTGAACTGCTGAATGTTCCATTTGAGGAGTTCTTCCAGTTTTTCAATCAAAAGGCCCTCGATAAATCAACGATCACTTGCTACTGTCTGTAAGTAGTAGTACTTCTGTCATTAAGTCTCTCTATATAGGTCAGCTCTTTCATTGCATGTATTTATAATTATCCTCACTATATTATGCAGATTGAAGATCGCCGAATTGAAGAAAAGACAAATCGGTGATATTGGGTTCATTAACACAAATCTCATAGATGCATATACGGTTGAAAAACATGCCAAAGAAGCCGAGGCCAACTTGCTACGATCGTTGGTATTAAATCAAAACAAAGATATAATACTCTTTCCTTACAACTTCAAGTGAGTGTTACTGTCTTGTGCATATTCGGTTTCCTTTATTAGTCCAGGTTATGGTAATGTAATTGATGACTTATGCATGCATGCGCAGCTTCCACTATATTCTCCTAGAGATTAAGCTTGAGCAGGGAGTAGTAACCGTCTTAGACTCGAGACGAAAAGATCCCCAGGACTATGCGGACATGACTCAAATGCTCGAGAAGTAAGTTAAATCGATCATTATCCACCATATCAGCAACTTTGTTCATTTCCTGATATCAAGTAATTGTTTTCTTTGTCTGGCAGGGTTTGGAGAAAATTCACCACAAAAGCTCCGGGACTGCCGAAGAAGCTGCAATTTAGACACCCGGAAGTAAGTACTATAGTAGCATGTTCCGCACATCTCCTAGTGATTCAAGCGCTAGTTTCATCAATACCATTTAGCATGCTTGCTTATCAGTTAGATTGACCTCTATTTCTTGTAAAGTGGTTGTGGCAGGAACAAGGGAGTGATTTCTGTGGATACTACGTTTGCGAGTCTATCCGCCACACGACCTGTGAGCGGGGCTACTCCGACGAACAATATGAAGTGCGTAAGCAATAATATTCACAATTTTATTTTATTACCATCATTTGTGTCGAGTTTCATTTATTCATATATATATGTATTGACCCCCTTCTTCAAATTAGATCTTTCGGATGCGGGATGAACTCCTAGCACCAGATCGTATGCGAGCAATTCAAGAGGAATTGGCGGCATTCTTCCTTGACCACGTGATCGCTAAACACGGAGAATACTATGTGGACCCTGTGTTCTTACAACTTAATTAGGAGATTATATTGTAAGAGATAATTATTGTATATATGTAGCCGGTAGTGTCAGATAGATATACGAGAACTTGTTGTTCGACCAATCTCTCGGAGAAGGAGAGGTGGTCGATATCACTTCTCTATGTATGCATATGTTCATGACGATCTTCTGTTTCCTTCATTTGCTTACTAGCTAGCGTGTCTAGTCCTCTCCATACGTATATAGTACGTAGCGTCGACCAAGCACGGAGATAAGAGAGGACACTTCTCTCTATTAATTAGCTAGCTAACACAATATATGAAACACCTAAATTAACCCCCCAAAACCCCCCAACCCCCCCCCCCCCTTTCAAAAAAAAAACAAAAACCCCAGCCCCTGAAATGCTGACGCGTGGATGCCTATTGGTCCCGGTTGGTGTCACCAACCGGGACCAAAGGCCCCCCTGCCTGGGCTGGCAGCAACGGCCACGTGGAGGACCTTCTGTCCCGGTTCGTGTAAGAACCGGGACTAAAGGGTTAGGGCTTTAGTAACGACCCTTTAGTCCCGGTTCGAAAACCGGGACAAAAGGCTCTTACCAACCGGGGTAAAAGCCCCTTTTTCTACTAGTGGCAGGCAGTGATCGGGCGTGCCTCATATTTTATCATTTGCAAGCACAAACCCTATTTTCGAAACAACTAATACATGCAAACACATGCATGTCGATCATTACATTCGTGTCGGGACGGCGGGGTTATAAAAAAACACCAAAAATTGCGGATACTTAAGATTTTCACATTCGTATTAGGCTGACGGGTTTCAGATGTTTAGTCTCACCTCCATGCATGAGGAGCTAGTCGACCTACTTAAATAGGCGGGTCATCCAGAAGCGATAAGCTTTAATCATCATTGCGCCCTTTGTTTATCAAAGAGAAGATTCATAGTCATGGTCTATCTCCTTCACAATGGAACATTGATGTTTGCACGGCTCTTTTTGAATCACAATGTGTCGAAAAAATTTCAACAAAATAAAAATCTCTTTCATTGTAGTAGGGCTATCAATGTATATGAACGAGACGAACTTGACATTCAATGAACAATCATCAGTTGATGAAATGCAATCTACTGTCAAGCTATCTCGTTCACACAGCATCTGTCGACGCGACTATTTAAGTTGGTCGGCGTCCGCCTCGCACGGTGAGGTGGGACTAAAATTTTGGGTGTAAAGATGAGAGATGAAGGAGCTTCGGGTGGCTGTAGGTGGGACCGCTATGACCTGGAGCGGGGTGCCCGATTGCGTCCGGGCGCCCTCATATCGTCCGAGCAGGGTACCGATCTGAGGGCTGCCGGTCAGTCTGGGCGTATAGGGACTAAGTGAGGGGTCTGGCTGGGTCAACTTTTTGTGACCTGGCATTGACTGGGCGGACGTTGCAGACGTTTAGGGAGGAAATAGGGAGTCCGACTGAAGATGCTCTTATGTACCCTTGTTATGTCATATCTTAATTATTTCGTTGTGACAAAAGGAGTCAGTTAGTTCGGAGGATTGATGTGCACTCCTTGTGTGTGTATCCTTTCTTGATGACTACATTATAAGTCAATAAAAAAGGCATTTAATGAGAAGATATGCAATAGGTGATTAGGGAGGTCAATCAGTAGTATACCGCAATTTGCTGGAGAGACCTCCTCTGGTGCTCCCACGGGCGGCAGGCGAGGAAACCCTAGCCGCCGCCGAACCGCGACCTTCTCCCCATCCCTCCCCCCGTCGCCGCCAGGGCGTGCCGGCGGGCGAAGCCCGCCCGGCATGGGCGACGGCGGGGCGCTTTCTCCTTCTCGCGAGGCGGGATTGCCGTGGGGCGATCTACCCTGGCCGGAACGCGATGTTCTGCGGGGCGCGGCGACGCTGGGCTGCTAGGGTGGCGGGCGTGGAGGGTTGCACGAGGCGGGCTGCGTACTGGTGATGGTTACGGCGGCCGGTGGTCGATCTGCCGGATCTGGATGACGCGGGGGCGGTGGCACCTGTGCTAGGCAAAGTCGGGCAAGATCCCCTTCGGGCTGGCTTTCGTGGTGCATGCGGTTTTGCTGGTTGCTCGCCGGATTCGTCTTGTTGCTTGCGCTCGGCCTTCTGGATCGGCGCCGAGGCAGGTCGGGGAGGCATCCCCGGGGTGCTCGTGATGCGCTATTGGTGGCTGTGCTGATGTGCAGCTACTGACGGCGGTGGAGTCCGACGGCCCTTCTCGGCATGAAGGCGGGACATGGCGGTGGTGGTCATCTCCTCCGTCGGAGGTGGTCGGCCTGAGGCTGGGTGGTCGGATTTCCAGATCCGTCATCTAGCCCCGGCTACGAGTCGGGGAAACATGGTTGCCGGTGAAAACTGAGCCGACGGCAGGCGATGGCGGCATTCTCGCCGTTACCTTGATGGAGGCATCGTCGTGTAAGTACTGTCGACCCACTCGTGCTGCTCCGGGGGAAACCCTACGATCTGGTGTTCCAGATCGGACGATGGCGGCACTGCGGTGTCGTTTCTCTCTTGGGAGCATCATTTGGGGAGCAGCGCTGGAAGTCAGAGGCAGGAGGTGGAGCAGCTTCGTCTTGCACGGAGCTTCGGTGGAGATGTCAAGTCATGCCTGACCGACAGGTGCTACGCTTTGTCATGCCTGGTCAGCAGGTGCTACGCACGACAGATCTTCGAAGGACTTCAAGCTGTGTCGGCTGGTGGTACTTGGCAACATGGTGCTGAGGTGTATCAGTGGCGACCGCGACGTGCTCAGCTGTTTGCGCGCAGGGAGGAGGTGCCGTTGGGCGCCGTGGTGGCGTCGACGATAGCTAGACCGAGCAAGGTTGATGCATCAGTACAGTTCTGAAGGTGGAGCAGTGGCAGTTGGCGGCGGCGGCCTCTGAGAGCACGTCAAACCAGTGTGTGCCCCAGACCCGACAAGTGGCTAGGTTAGGGTCTCAGGTCTTAGATTTTAGGCTTGGCTGCGATGTCTGTTTGGTATTAGGCCCAGGCTATCTGCCCCCTTCATCAACTGGATAGTGGTAGCAACAGCTTGTTGCTTAGACGGCGACTTTAGTCTTACTGTTGTATGACTTTGTAAGATCTTGTGAGAATAATTAATAAAATGGCCGTATGCATTGCCCAGATGCAAAAGCCGGGGGTCATCCTCCTTTTCTAAAAAAGGCGATGATGGGACGGCTGAAAAAAAAACTGAAAAATGCGTTGTCACATAGTGCTCGTGTATAATGACAGGGATACATTTCTGAGGGAGGTCATGATCGATGAAACAGTGGTAGTTAGCCTTATATGAACGTATTGTGAGACCGCCTAGTCAATGGTTAAGAAAAAACTATGATTTGTTAATTTAAAATTGCCAAGTCTCGGAATTTGCTCTCTGCCGCAATTTTAAATATACTAGCTAGTCTCCATTCAAACTTGTACTATCAGCTCAGCATATTGAATATAGTAGCGAGTCTCCGTTCAACATTTCCTTCGTTTATTTTGACAAGACGCAATTAGTACATTTTGACTACCTAATAGTACCTGGTATATGAGTATGTTTAATTTTCTTTAATAGTTAATTCATTTTCACCCCATCATTTATCACTTTTTATAAGGATTACCATTTTAAACTAAATTGTTCCGTTCAACCCGTGCTATGGTTTACCTTTTCAAATTTTGTGAACATTCTGCAAAGGTTGTCCCACATGTCAGGGCAGATGAAAGATTGGTAGGTAGGCTCATTCCTCTCTAAGATGAATGGTCAGACCGCATGGACAATGCTGGGAAAAATAGTCCGAATTTGTTAGTTTGAAATAAAGAAGCCTTGGAAATCACTCTCCCCAACAATTTGAAAACTGTACATTCCCACATGTCAGGGTTGACGTGGTGAGTCACATGGATGGTCTCGACGCGGAAGAGAGAAATGCAGTCGTGATGTGAAGGAGAGAGCGATGGCACGCCCAAACAATAAAGGAGAAACGCAGTTGACGGACACGTTGACCGTGGTCATCACCTATTTATTTATAATAAACATTTTTACTTATTTAAATAGATCACTTGTTACAAATATGATATGTTATATTTTTCATTGGTACAAACTTTACTATACAGTTTAGTTTAATAGCTACAGAATAAAAATAGAAACATCATAGCTACAATAGTCTCTATTGCCATGTTAGCACAGACATGTCTTCAGCCCCTGACAATAGCGCTGAACTAGAACTCTATTTTTGTGAGAAAACGTCTTATTATACAATTTTGTTTGGCCATCTTGTGTATGCAAATCATATAAATATTAAAATAACTAGAATAATCCATTCCATTTAAATGTATTGTTGTAGGTTATTTCTAACTTGTTTTGTTAATTTTAGTATCTTTAAATATGTAGAAAGAGGCTTTTACTTTGTAAGAGTATAGAAAATATCCGAATAGAGATTTTTGGGTAGAATTGTCTAGCTTGCTAGTAACCACCATGAAATTAGAATGTGTGAGGTGTCAACAAATGGCTAATCCTTGAATTATCTTCTTGCCCTCGCTTGCCGACATGGCTGGTTTATTCATTCTTATGATGTATTTCGTTTTTATTGTCCACCAGTTAAGGGAGGAAGGAGAGGGGTGGGGTGGCCGCCACAGCTGGAGTGGCAAAACAATGGGATGAGGTGGATGTCAGTGTGATCAGTGAGGGAAGGGGAGAGGAGTGCCCGGCGAGCCTACTTAACTAGATCCTTTTATTCGCGGAAGACATGTATCTATTATAAAAGCTCATTGAAAGTATGAAGTATCCCATATCTAATAAAATTACATCGAGGTCCCTGAACCACCGAACGACCACTACCACCATCACGAGTTGCCGACGTGTCGCTGTCGCCACTCACATACCGGAGTAGCCAGAACGAGCCGGTGACGCACCGTTATCGCCCTTCACTTATCAGAGCCGCCAAAAGGAGCCAATGACGCACCGTTGTCGCCACTCACTTATGCCAAAAAAAGGCATTTGTTCCGTTTCATATACTCCCTCCGTCCGGAAATACTTATCGGAGGAATGGATGTATCTAGACGTATTTTAGGTCTAAATACATCCATTTTTATGCATTTCTACGACAAGTATTTCTGGATGGAGGGAGTATAAAGCAACGACCAAAGAGATAAGCACTTGCAAACAACACATCACCATCACACATAACACACACCCAAAACAAGATACAAGGGTGCCAATGCACCGCAACACCACCCAGTCGACCACCGGGCACACTACATATGAACCAAAATAAACCGTTTGGAGCCGACGGAGACCTTCTGTGAGCTAGCCACCATGAAGAGGTGAAGCCGGACAACGACAGGCTTTATAACTCCAAGGCGGTGCCTCCAAAAAAGGCACGCCACCGGAGTGCCACCACCGCCCAACGCTGTAGATCAAGTTTTCACTTAGAGCAGCACAAAAGGGAGGGAGCAACCGCGACGGATACGCGGACCCCACCAGGACGAGCCTACTTAAGTGAATCCTACGTGATCAAGCTACCACTGCGCCTTCATAAAGCTAATTTTATTTTAACATAACAACAGAATAAAAGAAGGCTGCGCTTGCTTGGTCATTGGGACACAATAGTTTGTGGCATTTGGAGGCTTAATTATAGCTCACGTGAGAACAAACTTCTTTTTTGCAACCCGGAAACAGTGAGGGAAGGCCCCTACTGTATCGTGGCTGAATCGTGGAATCCTTGAGGATCCGGGAACAGACAGGCTCGACGACGACGCTAGTCGGGACCTTCTTGACATGCACGTGGAGATCGACGGACGCAGGAGGCAGGACAGGAAAACAGCGAACAAGTGTGTGCTTCCTGACAGGAGTCCGCCTGTCGTCGATGCTGTTAGAAGGGGGAGAGAGAGATTGTTGTGAAATATAATGGATGTATTATTGAGTCTCGAGGGCGAGTATATATTGAGTACAAGGCTTGGAGGGCAAGACGCCTCTCCTAGAGATAAGGTAGGAGATGGATTACAAATCCTAGACTACCAAAGCATATGTAACCCAAATATATCTCTAACATCCCCCCGTAGTCGTAGCGATAGCGTTGCAAACAACAGGAGCGACGCGGACGGTCAGACTGGAGAGAATAGCAGCCGACGGACTGACATCCCCCCGCAATCCTAGCGGGAGCGTCGTGGACGGTGTCGCATCGCAGACGCGTTGACTGTAGAGGAAGCCGACGAGTTGCTCAAGCGGATGATAACCCTTTGTGCCGATGTCGATGTAGCCGAGAGCGTAGGGTGGTGTAGCCGTGGTCGAGGTAGCCGTGCAAAGAACGCCGTGGTCAATGTCGAGTCGGGGTAGCCGGTGTAGAGGGAGTCGCCGTGGAGCCGCGGGCGCAAGGAGGCGCCGAGTTAGCATAGGCGCAGTGGTGTCGAAGTAGGGGTGCGCCGGGAAGAAAATGTGGTTGACGACGCGTTGTCGCGGGTTTGCCAAGCCCGGGGACACATCGTGGACGAAGGCACACACCGGTGTTGCCAGCACCGGGCATGCGTAGACGGACGAAGACGAAGTTGATGAAGCGCCGACCAGGCTTGCCAGGCCCGGGGACACGTCGTGGATGAAGGCACGCATCAGTGTTGCCAGCACCGGGCATGCGTAGACGAGGGACCTGCACGAGCTGTACGCCATGTCGGAGAAGTCGGAGAGGCCAGCAGAGAAGGACTCGACGACAGTTGCGGCACCAATCGGCGCGGGGCCAATGTCGCCCGCGGTTGTCGGAGTAGATGAAGCGGTCGGGGTAGATGACGGCGACGCTGGCGACGAGCTGGTGCTGGACGAAGACGAAGGGGGTGGACGGGGGGCGGCGGCGGCTATGGAGGTAGAGGCGGCGGCGGCCAAAGAAGAGCGGTGGCGGCGGCCTGACGGCGGCGGCGGCTAGGTTAGCAGTGCGGCAGTGGTGCTCGAAGTAGGCGAAGAACCCTGACAGCGTGACGAAGACCGGCGCGTACGATGGCGTTCCCGCGCCAAGAAAGAAGGCGCGGCGCATACCACGGGAGGTCGACGCGCGGTGACGACGGAGCGAATCGCGGGCCATGGCGCTACGGCCCGAAAGGGGCGACGCAACGGCGGCAGGCGGGTCGGGGCAACGGCGGGGACAGCGGGCTGCGACGCTGCGGCCCGAAGGGGCGACACAACGGTGGTTTGCGAGTCGGTGCAACCGCGGGGACGGCCTCGGGGCGGCGGCGGGGACCGCGTATCGCGACACTACGGCCCAAAGGGGCGACGCAGCGGCGACGCACGAGTCGATGCAGCCGCGAGGAGAACCACAGGGCGGCGGCGCTGCGGCCCGACGGGGCGACGCAGCGGCAGCCCGATGCTCGATCGGTGGAGAGGCGCGCTGAACTCGGGGACGATCTTCACGGGACCTACGGAGGCGCGCGTAACCGACGGGCCAGGTCGGCCGCGCGGCGTAGATGAGGCGGATCGCGGCGGCGAGCGGGTGATCAACCCGATCGCACGCGAGGTCAGGGACGCCGCTCGGTGGAGGCGTGGTGGCGGCGGAGTCCGAGATGAAGCCGACGACGATGGGCGGCGTGGGACGTTGTGCGGACGAGCTTGTCAGCACCGGCATCCGGGCTGCCAAAGCAACGCCGGCGCCCGGGCAGCGAGGCCCGAGCGACCAACGGAGCAGCGGCGCCCGAGTTGAGGCAACCGACGAGCCTGACGCGGCCGAGGACGAGGCCGGTGAGGTAGACCGCCCGGCCGCCGTGCAGACGCGGCGGAGGCGGGTGATGTGGATCGATGGGCGGGCCGGCGCGCGAGGCCGCCGGGTCGGGGCGATGCAGGTGTCCCGGTTAGAGCAGGGCGGTGACGGCCATCGCAGGGCGACAAGCGGACCGACGCACGGACGGCGCCTGGCCCTAACGGGACGCCTCGGCGCGCGTGGCCGCCGGCTCGGAGATGAGGCCGGCTGGTCGCGCCGGGTCGGAGTAGAGGCGCTCGGGGTCGACGGCGGCGGTGGGCGACGCAAACCAATCAAGATTAGATCGGAAAACTAAAAAGAAAAAAACGCCGATCAAAACGACCGGCGAGAGAGCGAAAAAACCCGGAGCAAGGGCTCGGCAAAAAGACTCTCTAGGGCAGCCGGCCAACACGGCCGGCGGACGAACCCTAGATACGGGAGGCGCGGCCCCCGGCGACGGTCGTGGAGGCCGACCGTCCCGGGGGCGGCGCGCGAGTGCGGAAGTGGCGGCGGCTAGGGTTTGGATCGTGATTAGGCTGATACCATGTTAGAAGGGAGAGAGAGATTATTGCGGAATATAATGAATGTATTATTGAGCCTCGAGGGCGAGTATGTATTGAGTATAAGGCTTGGAGGGCAAGACGCCTCTCCTAGAGATAAGGTAGAAGATGGATTACAACTCCTAGACTACCAAAATATATGTAACCCAAATATATCTATGCGGATCCCTTTTTCAATTCCGTAGCGCAAGATCGCTTCGTTTGAACCATGCATCATTGGCACAAATGAGTAAGATATAAGCGATCTCACCAGACAAAACAAACGGAGCCGCATTAGCAGGTAGGCGCCTCGGTTGTACTCTAGTGTTTCTCAGTCACGTAGTCGCCATGTGCATGCACAAGTAAAAAAAGCTCTCATTGTCATCAACTTTTCGGTATGTACTTAACTAATAATCAGATCGATCAAGTCCATCGATGATCCATGTGTTGCTTGCTTTCTTTGCCTTCCCAGAACACACACTTTCTCATCCTGTCACCCATGCTCTCCATGCCCCCCAACCATTCCTTGAGCCTCAAACCAGTGTTCCCTTCCGTTCGGGCAGTCCCCGAGGCCATTTGTGATCCTTGTCCTCTAATGAGACAAGGGCCAGCCATGCGCAGGAAGATTCCTGTGTCCAGTTGTCCTCATCAACATGCTAATAAGGAGATATATGTGTTAGTTGCATAGTGCTTAGCAGATGATGCTACTACTATAGTTAACTGGTTATGGTTGTATCGTTGGAGGAGTCAGTGTGAACCCTGCATTTCGGCGTTTCAGAGTTTCTTCGATCTGGTCATGGTGGTAAGGTGCCTTGCCTTCTGATATGCGTCAGTGAAGCAAGGCGATCTTGCCGGCCGGTCGGTAGGTTCATCCATCCATGCATGACAGGATCCACACACTCTAAAAAATGAATGGTGTTCCAAGGTTATTTGAGACACACGGCCAAATCATTGACCCTTGTGAGATTCATCTTACAAAAAAGTGGTGCTAACTTTGCGTTGCCGATAAGCTTGGAGCTCCACTGCAAAATTTACTTAATCTCATGAACTTTGATAATGTCTGGTAACATCATATCAGATGGAGCTGTAAATTCTTAAGGTCAACAATGAGCGTATGTGAGCATTTGCATATGTACGGTGTTTCCTTTAAAAAATAGAAATTATGTAATCAAGACATGATTAGATATCGAACTTAACCTTTTTATGCCATTGGTTAGAAAAAGATTGAATGACTAAGATTAAGATTATTTGTATCAAACTCTAGCTCGCACCTTTTATATGCTGGTTTAGGGTTTAGGGTTAATGATATCTAAGTGGAATGAATTTTGATATATAAGCTTGATTTCTAATATCCCCGCATAAATCGTTATAGATATACCAAAGTGGAATGAATTTTGATTTCTAATATCTCCTTGTTATGTCATATCTAAATTATTTCAATGTTGTAATGTGACTACATGAGTCAATTTCCTAGGTAACACTTATGGGAGATGTCAATGATTTGGATTAATTAAGTCACTTTCATTAGACACACACACACATACATAAGCTTGATTTCTCTTTCCTCCGGCCACTGTGTTAGTATGTGCTTGTTGTTGTTGGGCGATGTCACTAGAACACGTCATTGTTCGAGCTAAATCATCATTAATCTCACTAAGCAAATAATTGGAATGTGAGTCCTACAATTGGGCCCGTCAACTACAAAAACATATTTTGACGAGATATCCATCAAGTACATATAGTCACAAGTAGAATTGATAGGTCTTGGGAATGCGTGGTCTAAGACCCAAAATCCTTACTCCATTTTGGTCTCCATTCCTTTCGAGTCAGATAGCTATACACAAGCAAAAGAAGGAGAAGAAAGAGAAAAGGAAACCGAAGATAAGAATGTGATGGAAACAACAAACAACTTGTGTTAATAAGCCACCCAAACATAAATGCTCATCAGACTATCTACCAACAACATGTTACCTAGTCATTTACAGGTACAGACAATCCCAAAGAAAGTTGTTTGGTGCAAAACAGATGGTAGCACAGTTCAAATGGTTGGATTTTTTTTTGACAAACCGAACTTCACTCAATCATCGCTTCAAGATGATGCAACCATGCGAAATGCAAACCCAGCCTCTGCATAACCAGATACACACAACCCAGTACATCCAAAATCGTAATGAACATGTAAAAATGTGACAAGGTTTTATGTAAGCGGATACCAAAAGCCTAGGGTGCTGGAGTGACGATCCACAAACTAAACCGCCATCCATATTAGGTAAAACGCCCTTGACTGGGTGGAAACCACTACAAACAGCTTCATGTTTTGTGGTCTCTACAAAATTGAAAGCCAATGTGTACAAACATGAATTAAGAACCTACAAAAGGAGATGCAGTTTCATTATTCCAAATATACTATGATGCTTTTTGTCTAGATAAAATGTGACATCACCTCTCGTGTTGTTTTTCTCGGATAGTAACTAAGCACACTTATGGCATGATGGCCTACATTATGGGTAGTGCGGCAAATATAATATGTATGAAGAATCTTTGGTAGTACAGTAGGAGTATTAGGTCTCTCATAGTGCAAATATCGTAAAAATATCATGCAGTGCCACTTAATCAAAAAGATGTTGTGTTAGTGCAATTAAAGATGTGTGAAAAGATTATAGTATCATATTGTGCTACAGTATCATAGTGTTACAAATTAGAAAAACTAATAAGATATAGATCCTAGTCACAACTTTGTATTTGAGATTGTTTTTAACTCGGTACAATCGTAGATGCTCACAAACACGTACATACACTCACCCCTATGAACGTAGGAAAGCACACCCTACCCCTATGAGCACCTTCGAGATACTGAGTCCGGCACAACATCTTGAGATTGACGAAGTCACCGAAACACCTCATAGCCAACAGGCTCCCACTGAACGAACATCGCTGGAAAGAGTGAAATAAACCAGGAAAATGCGAGCACCGGTGCCAAGTCTAGGACATCCTGATTGGTTGGGGATATCATTGTCCTCCTAACCATTCAACCACACAGGTTGGTTTGCTTGTGTTTGAGATTCTACAAGTAAGTAAGTGAACTGACAATATGATATTATTCTATGACACTATTTGGGATCCAAGCCACCGCTGATAATACTAGTCTATGATACATCTGTCTCTACGAGAAATAGAGAATATATACAGGCAAGAGTAAGAAAACTCCACGCGGCCCTGAGTGTGAGCTAGCCAAAAACTAGGAGGGGAGCGGAAAAGTTGAAGATATGGGGGCAAAAGGCTCGATAAGGCAAGGGGAGGGTTGGGAGCGGCCCCCTTGGATAACACATAACTCCGTGGTGCTTGCCACCCTGCTCCGCCCATGATGTCACGGTGCCACACATGTGTACCCCGTGCCTTCACCTTTGTTATCACCACATGGTGAGGAGCTCATGACGCATAGGGCCATTCCTAAATACTCTCACCATTTCAAAAATACATTGCATATTAATTTTGTCACATGTCAAACTTTGTATAGTCTGACATGTTTGTTGAAAGAATATTAATATCCATAATAGGAATATATACCTTATAAAAATATATTCTATGATACATCTAATGATATTACTTGTCATGGATGTTGACTTTTTTCTCCTTCTTCTTGAGTAAATTTAGTCAAACTTTATGAAGATTGAATTGAGACAAAATGAATATACAATATATTTTGAAATAGTTAGTGTTGTTAGGGGAATCTCTTTTTGTTAAAAAAAAAGACGAGATCTATTATAAAGGTTCATAAGAAGTACATGTTTATGAAACTCTGCGACCCACAGAGATTAAACAGAGACATGTTTATGAGACACATGGACCCGGTACTTATGAAACAAAAAACCCAAGCTGCCCTCAAATATATGCAAGTTTACATGTGACGACTCTTTCATGGTCCAGCTGGTATAACTGCCCGCAGCCTGCAGAGCATTGTCGACATATGGCGCAAGAAGAGACTAAATTTACTCTGTCCCACGGCCGGCAAATTTTCTACGAACCCTAAGAAATTAATCAACGAGCGTTGATTGACCCCTTCGTTTATCACCTCGCAACAACCAACATCACACGTCCACAAGTAGATTAAAAAATGGCAGGCTTCGTTTACCACCTCGCTAATCACAGTACTCCTCTCCCTCTCGGCTCCCCCATATAATCCCAACCCCGCCCGTCCTTCTCGTCAGAATCCAAATTAGTCACGCGACAAACTCCGGCAGCCGCCGCGCGCGCGCCACCGAGCAACGGGCCGATAAGCTAGCTAGCCGCCGGCGGTCTCCGCGGTACAGGAATCAACGCGCGTCCGGGCATGGGGAACTGCCAGGCGGCGGACGGGGCGGCCGTGGTGATCCAGCACCCGGGTGACGGCAAGGTCGAGCGCCTCCACTGGCCGGCCACCGCGGCGGACGTCATGCGCAGGAACCCCGGCCACTACGTCGCGCTCGTCGTCCTCCATCACGTCTCTGGCGGCGTTGACCCCGACCCCGCCGTTGTCGGAGAAGGAGGAGGTGCCAGGATAACCAAGGTGAAGCTCCTCAAGCCCCGGGACACGCTCCACCTCGGCCAGGTCTACCGCCTCATCACCTCCCAAGGTCAGTCAGTGCCTGATATTCTGAATCCGCCATTGGATTGGGTCCTTTCGCTTCTTCTCCGGTTCCCTCTTTTACTCACAGAGATTAATCAGTCGATCAATTTGTGCGTGCAGAGGTGAGCAAGGCCGTGCAGACGAGGAGGCAGGAGAGGACGCGCAGCTGCGACGAGGCGACCGAGCAGGAGCGGCCGCGGCTGCACCGGCGGCGGCAGCCGCCGAGGCCGAGAGGCGACAACCCAGCCACCACAGCCAGCGGAGAACAGAGGCAGCCCGCCGACCACCAGGAACGGAAGCGGCTGGAGAAGGACCGGCACCACCGGAGCATGGCGGCCGCCCGCGGCGGAGGCAGAGGCCGGCACTGGCGGCCGGCGCTGCAGAGCATCACAGAGTCGTCGTCGTCGAGCGGACACGCCGACTGCGAGGATATACTATCTAAATGAGCCAGAAATGGTAGGAGCGAGCTAGAAATGTGTACATTTTGCGAGAGGAGCAGCAAGGCGTCGTCGCCAGAGAGTTGCCCTTTCGTTGTAGCCATGGAACAGTGATCTGAACGTGCGTGAAAATACATCCATCGGTCTCTGCCCTGCTTTCTGAATCCGTTCTGGTGATGCAGCACCATGCATTACTCGTGCCGCCGCCGAATCGCCAAGTGTGCTGGCTAGTTGCTGTTGAGATCGAATGGTTTATCCAGGTCGCGCGCCATCCGGCACGCGCTATTCGTGGTCACGCGGAGGCCGGATGTGTGCTCATTGTGTTACCTTACTGCTAGATTACAAGTTTCCAGTTTCAAATATGTCACTACAATGTGTCTTTATTGTGCTCATTGGGGATATACATCGATGCAGAAATGTCATTACATTGATGCAGGACCAGGTCCGACACTGAACCCCGCGGTACATCACCATTCAACTTAAGTTTCAGTTTTCAGTTCAGGATTTCAAAGTGGCGGGCACGTTTCTCACTAAGATGAATGGTCAGACCGCCGGGTCAATGGATTGAAAAACTTTAAAAGTGCCATGCCTAAGAATTCGCTTTCCCAAGCAAATTTATTCCAGAAATTGTACTTATGGAACTTGTAATGGAGTACTACTACTAGCTCCATCATGTTGAATAGTACTCCTAGCGATCAAGTCTCCATTCAACAACTGCGAGCTGATGGGCACGCCGCTAACGATTTGATTATTCCCTCCATTTCTTTTGGCAAGACGCAACCCCATGCTTTGACTACCTGCTCCATTTTTTAAGCAGGGATATATGATGACGAGTACGTTGACATGAGCTCAACCGGATGGGCCACCTTGACACATGGCGCCACTTGGTCCTCAATTTGGGCAAAACCCAACGCTTATGGCCCACCAAATTGTGCTGCTAACCAGTAAAACTTCAGGCCTCTCTCTTTCACGTGACAAAAAGGAAAAACATACTCCCATAGGCTTTTATTTATGAACATACTTCCACATTCGTATTTGAATCGATGGTATCCATCGTGCGTACATTACATGTTTCCTAAAAATAATGTGCATAAATAGAGCGTTTGCAAAGGGGGCGTTAGGACGAAAGACAAGAGGACTGCACAACATTACATATTAATAAGATAGGTAATTTATCGCAAAAGAAGAAAGATAGATAGTTGCTCGTGCGTTGCAAAGGGGATATAAATATGCTAGTACGCTAGCCCCTGATTTATTTGTCCATATTAATGTGATAGTATAAAAAGAATATGATTTTATTTGGTATATACTTAGTTGGTAAGCAACTTATTGCCTCACTAAAGAAAACATAATATTATTTGGTAAGTCAATAAGGTGTCCGATAGTTGAGTTGGTTTTCAAGACAAACCGGTGGAAAAATTCAGAGATGGAAGGAAAAAAAATCAAAACAGAAAGTGCACATATCACCCCCACCCCCCTCCCCTGCGTTGCACCATCATCACCCACCTCACATATTCATGGCGTTCGACATGTCTAATTACCATAAGAGAATAATCGTTAGTTGTGAATCCTACGAAGCAATGAATATCATGATCGTATACCTCAAGTTTCGTGCTGCTGTGGCAGCTAGTTCGCAAGAATATCAAGTGCGCTCTCCTGGCTCCCATCCCATGTCCTCGAACGTGACCGTAAATTACCAGATAGTAAATAAGGCCAGGTTCTACCTCTCGGCAACTTGATTTGATTTAGGCCAATGTAGTGAAGGTGCAAGGGGCAGGGGGCAATCCTCCCGCCAACACCCCCCCCCCCCCCCACACACACACACACACCCACACACACACACACACCAACATGTTTGATAAAATTCTTCATATACCCTTCAAATTTACATATGAAAATAGAAAAATAATTCTAATTGGCCCCCGAAGCTTAGTAATTTATGTTTGCCCCCTTTATTTGGTTCTTGAGCAAATATATTTATGCAGGTTCTCTGTGAACGTTGCTAGAAATCTATCGATGATTAATAGATTTCTTTTATTGTGCCTCCATAAATTTTTCCGCCCTACTTTCTTGACAAGTATAAGGTCTCCTTCGGTTTGTAGGATAGAAATATCACAAGAAATAGAAACTTGAAGGGGGATGATATGTATCTTAAATCTTATAGGAAAAGAGACGTCCTTTGGTTCATATGATGTATTTTTTTTCATTAGGTCTGAAGTACTCCCTCCGTTCCTTATTATAGTGCGTATAACTTTTTTGCTAAAATTCCATATTGTAGTGCGCGTTTGCAATTTTGGACCAAACTAAACTCCACTCAAATCGCTGGAGGAGTCACTCCCGCAGCAGCATGCACGTGGGGTGGTGGGTCACATGCGGTAAAGGCTGGGCATTCTTGTCCAAAGTACAATGGCCAGCACATTCGTTGGTATGAGAGCCACAGTCTATGCGCACTATAATAAGGAACAGAGGGAGTAGTGTTTTTCCCTTGGAAATGTTAAGGATAGGAACGAAACGAATATCAATCTTCATAAACTGTTACCAAGTTTATTGAGAAAATTATCTCATAATACATAGTGAACACTGGTTTTTCATAAAAATCAATCTTCATAAACTTTGACCAAGTTTATTGAGTAAGAAAATTATCTATGCCTATATTACCAAACGAATATCATACGATAATATTTTCATTGTGAATTTAATGGTATTGTTTGGTATTCTCGATGTCGCTAGATTTTACTATAAATTTGGTCAAAGTTTAAAAGAGTTGACTTTGAAAAAGAATCTATTACGCACTATATTTCAGGACGGAGGGAAGTATAAGAGGAATCCATTCCTGCAAACCTATTAATTGTGCCTACTGCCAACGGATCTTTCGCAGATTCAAGAAAATTTGTGTTCCAAAATTGCTAGTACATGAAAGAACAACGGAATCGGTACGGATATTTGGCATGCGATTTTTGTACTGTTCACTGGTTTTTGCCGCTGGCATTCGGTCAAGCGTTGGTTCTTTTGCACGTTCTCGGCGGTCTCACGGGTTGATGATGGGCGGGGCTTGTTAGTTGTGGGTGTGTTAGGAATGAGATGATTTTGCTTCGTTTTTTTGCGTGTGTGAAGGCGTTGTGTGGACACCCGAAGCAGTAAAACCTAGCTACCGATCTCCTTCCGTCCTTGACCCGTGAAGCTTACGCGTGCTTTGCCTAATTAACTAGCGGAGTTCATGGGTGTCAAGTGATGATGACGGCTAAAGAGCCTGAAAAAAGGTGACGGAAAAGACCAAAAGAGCAGCGTATCATGGGTTCATGGTTGAGGGTAGTCTCATCTTCAGATTTCTCAGTTCGCACTATTTCAAATTTGATGTTATAAGGAATTCTTTTAGGGAGGTCATGAACGAGGGAACAGTGGTAGGCATGCTAGCTAGTTCATTCCTCTCCAAGATGAGTGGTCAGACCGCCTGGTCAATGGTGAAAAATAAAACAGTGATCCCCTATTTTAATTTAAAATTACAAAGCCTCGGAAATCGTTCTCTCCGGCAGTTTGAATATACTAGCGAGTCCCCATTCAAACTTGTACTAGTACTAGCTCCAGCATGTCGAAATACCAGTGAATCTTCGCTCAACAATGACAAACTGATGGGTGCACCGCTAGCAATTACTCCCTTCATTTATCTTGACGAGATGCAAATAATTCTTTGACTGCCTGTATACGTTTAAACTTGTTTAAGAGTTAATCCTAGTACTATCCATTTTTTTTGTCATTTTTACAAGGATTACCCCCTTTTGACCACACCTATGCAATGTCTTGCCTTTTTAATTTTCTAGCCATTCTTCCAAAGGTGGTCCCACATGTCAGGCCCGACGTGATGCGTCACACGGATGGATGGTCTCGACGGGGAAGAGAAAAATGCGGTTCTGATGTGAAGGAGAGAGCGATGCTCGAGGCTCGCATGCCCCGCAGACTCGATACGCAGATCAGTCGGTCGGATTAGATCATTTATACCTTATATAAATGCATAATGTTGTTAACCTTTTGTTGTCGTTGGTGGTGTTGTTGTTGACTGTGGAATCGTTTGCGATGTTGCATGGTTTTCCTATGCCTTCTACTTGTTAGGAAGATGACATTATCATATAGGATTAGTAGAAAAGGTTGTATTCACTGTATTTTTTCATTTAGAAAATAGTACGGTGAAAATAAACGGCCGGTGAAGAAACTAACATCAACAGGTTTGAAAAGATGTACACGAGCCATCCAACCCGTTGGTCTTGTTATGTGGCTGGGGTCTTGTCACCTGCCTACAATCTTCGGAACCGTGAGTTAGATTGCTTAATTTGCAGAACATTGTGCAAAACCTAATGTCAATGATTTTCATTTTCATCTTGCTTGCTTAATGCATGATATTCAGCAGTATAGAAGGATTCCATACAACCAAACCAAACTCGGCACCACAACTGCCGCCACCAAAGAAAGTCTGAGCACCAGACGACAGTCCGTGAAATCTACAACCGACGGGATCAAAAGAACCGCAGGAGACTTTTATTGGGTCTGCCACCATCTCCACCATTACAAGATCTGGAGTTTCCGACAATAATTCGGCTTCACTGATAAAACAGAGCTCAGCTAGGATTTCAATGGGAGCATGGTGAGCTTTCAACATAAATCTGATGATCGTTCTAAGAAGAAGAAAAAGAGGACCACAGAGAGTCAAGAACCAAGATCAAGGATCACAGAACCCATATGACCACTTCTGCAGGCAGACAGCCACACCATGTGGGCGGCAATGAGCCAACACTGCATTCTGAAGAGGACAACTGACCAATCACTAGGACAGATACAACAAAATTCACGACAACGACAACACGCGTAAATTCTATTTCACATGTCCGTGCAAAGATCTGGAATTAAGCAGCGATCTTCACTGCAGTAGTATATGCATAAGGACCAGCTGAAACAAATACTGCTCTATAGTTGTAATAACAGTGATGTAGAATCGAACAATGAATGCCCCTTGAATCAGACAAGTCTTTCCAATCTTTCAAGCTGCTTTGGCTCTTGTCCGAAGAATCACTTGTTTCTTTCAAGCACATAATCTATTCTACCGTGGCTTCAAGCCTATTGTACAACCAAAAATCCAGTGTGCCGGGCTAGCATCCGCGCCGTCCACCTGCTTGATTTGCTAGATGCTGAGGAACTTGGCAAGCTGAGGCGGCAGAGGGCTAATCGGTCAGGTGATAGCAGAGAGCAGCATCCCCACAAAGAGTATGATTGATGTTGTTAATCGGATGTGTGTGCACCGGCGGCGAGTTTTGGGTCAGTTTGGTAGTAGATTATGTCTCCGGTGTCGCTAACGTAGTGGTCGCTCTTCATGCTCCGTGCCAGCGCGCCAAACAGGTGGAACGGGAACGGGCCGGACTTGTCTGGCTCCCTGTAGTACTTCCCCAGCACTGGCTTCGCCGCCTCGGTCTGCAAGACAAGCACAACCAAGACCATGGATTTGTTTAGGCAAGGTTCATGATAAGATAACGAGGCAGGCAGGGAACATCAATGGGTTCGATTCTTACCGCCTCCACTAGATGGTAATGTGGGATTTGCGGGAAAAGATGGTGGATCACGTGAGTCCCGATGTCGTGGTGGATTTTGTTGAGCCACCCGTAGTCCCTGTCAAGCGTCGTCAGGCCCCCGCGCAGGTAGCTCCATGCCTGGTTCACATAGCAACACAGACAATATCTCAGTGATCACATACAGGAGCAGTAATAGTTGAAGGATTTGAGCAATGACAAATATGAATCTGTTTTTTTTTTCAGTCTGAAGCTGGCATCCCTTTTTGGGAGAAGATGGAAATGCTCAGAGTTTCCCTGTGACAGAAGGCGGTAAAGTATGTCTTTTCCACACAAAAAGTGTATTACTTTCAATAACTACCACACATGTACACATCACAGATATATACAGAAAATGGACAGTGAAAGATGCAGCCAAACGTATGGACTACAGTTGGTGATTTCTGTGGCTAGATATGCCTTACGTTATCTTCCAATTGTCATGGAAGGCTGAGAAGGTGGCTTCTGAAACTTTGTAACTCTGTAACTTTGCTATTTTGACTACTTCACCTCTTTTATGCTTGTCCCCAAAAAACCACTTTTATGAAGGAAAGGAGGCCACGTTTATTGTTTATTCAGACTGTTCAATCCTAGTTTTTATCTGATATGGACTGTGGTCAACTCTGACAGCTTAAAGAGTTATCTTCAAGCAGCAATTATTCAAACATCACACTATATCAACGCACTAGTTTTAGCACAATGGTATGCAGATTAAGCGATGTGACTTGCAATTCCACGAATTGTAGCTCTGTTGATTTTACCTTTCCACGATACCAGGGAAGCTTGTCGTTGTGGCCGTGGTGGTGCAGGTAGGTAACAAAGTCCAGCCACATAACAAAAATCTGCAGGAAAATTCAGCAAGGAAACTTGGTAAGCTGCTGGCCACCCCCACAACAGGGCACAACCCAATCCACCTATCCACAAGAATCAGAACTTTTGGCAGGAAGTAAGGCTACAGATGCAACAAGAGCAGATACCACACACACATACCCAGTAGGGTACGGCGTAGAGCTTGAGTATCTGAAGAGGCCCCATCACGACGGTGAGCCCAGCGAGCAGGCCAGCCATGGCAAGCCAGCATGTCGTCGACGTCACTATGTCCTTCTTCTCGTTCGGCTGGAACAAATCGCTGCTCGGGTGGAAATGCGAGCCTGACTTCCCTGGACTCCTCGACCACTGGACAGGTTGAACACAAACAATACAGTCAGCAACCAGATTTTACCAAACATCTGTTACCTCATGAGCAAATTAATCAGAAGAAGTAAGTAGGATCAAAAATTCTTTTGGCTTATTTGGTCTCACCAAGTAGAATGGGTACGCGAGCATCGGGAACGGTAGCGCGAATCGAAGCTTCCGGGTGGAACTGTCCAGGCTCCTGTACAGCTTCTCCGGGAGCTGCAATTTGCAGCAAAAATTTGTTCAAGACATCGTTGCGCAGGGTTAATCAAATTGCTCAAGAACATGAGCAAAGTAAGCAGCAACAGCTTGGAATCTATGCAGCCCACATACCGGATGCCAGGACTCGTCATTCTCGACGTGGCCGTGGTTCTGGTGGTGCGTCCTGTGGCTAATCCTCCTGCAGGTTTGATTGGAAAAGAGACATTTTTACTGACACCATAATAAACTCACAGCTATTGGAACATTTATTATCAGCAAGAAGAGGATCGAGGTGTAAGGTGTGAGAAGGTGTTGATGCGCGCGTACCAGCCATTGTAAGGCACGAGGATGGAGGAGTGGAGGATGTGGCCCACGACGCTGTTGAGCTTGGCGTTGTTGGAGAAGCTCCCATGGCCGCTGCAGCAGCAACCACCACCATGGAAAGAGAGAGACAGAGACGGTGAGCTCCTCTGGACAGCGAGATTTAATTTTTCAAGGACGGAGAAACTGAAGCCGGAGAGGCGACGCACCAGTCGTGTCCGAGGACGAAGAGCGCCCAGAACATGGTGCCCTGGGCGGCCCAGTAGACGGGCCAGGCGAGCCAGCTGTCGAGGCGGGCGGCGGCGGCGGCGAGCGCGAGCACGACGACGACGTCGCGCACCACGTAGCCCATGGAGCGCCAGGGGTCCTTGACCCAGCAGTGCTTGGGGATGGCGGCCCGGATGTCCGCCAGCCCGAACGGCGGCGGCGCGCCCGGGTCGAACCCGTCAGCGGGCCCCTCGTCACCACCCTGGGCCCCGGCGGCCCGGGAGCCGGAGCCGTCGTCCTCGGCGGTGGCGAGGCGGGCGGGCGCGGCGACGGCCACGCGGAGGGAGAGCGCGCGGCGGGACGCGGCGGCGCCGGAGGAGGAGGGAAATAGGGCCGGGGGAGGGAGCGCGACGGCGCGGCGCGGGAGGGGCAGGGGCGTGAGGCCGCAGCAGCATTGGGGGAGGAGCAGGCGCGCCATTGCTGCTGCTGCCGCTCTGCTTGCTGCGCCGGCGGGTGGGGTGAGGCGGCCGTATCCGAGCATATAATAGTGGGTGGCCACGGCGCGGTGGGCCGGGCTGCGTGGGCCTCGCCATCCCGCGACCACGAGCCGGACACGAGGGCTCCTTTCCGTCTGTGTGGCTCACACAACTTGGTGGTGTTGGTGTGGTATCTTCTGAATCCAAAAATATTGTGGCAGGGCCACTCACAGCAAATGGAATAGACCAAACACAACTGCTTGGGATGGAAACCATGGCATTTTCTTTTCATCCTTGTTGATAACACGTGAAGATCGACGAATCGGGGGGAACGACGACATGCGCATCGCAACTTGAGAGCCAACAGTGCAACATGTTAGAGAGAAGGTGTCAACATCTGATGCAACCAACCATAACAATGTCACACCGCTCTTTGCTGTTTCCCAATGTAAGCAGTTCAAAAAGGAATTCTTCTTTTATCTTTACAGCGGAAAAGAATGAACAGCGGAAGAGAAAGCCCATCTGTAGTGACTAGGTTCGTCTCTGTTTGTCAACACACAAAAAAGAGCAGGTTCACCTATGGCCCATTGGCTTATTCTCTCTCTGGTACAAATGCGACTAGCTGACGAGACTGCTCGTGGTAAAGAAACGGTTGTGAAAGAAGATGAGAGCTAGCAAAAAAAATAAGAACTTGTTGTGCATAAGAATGCATTATGAAATTCGTTCTTTTACCTCGAGTTTCTCCTGCCGGCGTATTATGAAATCCATAAGGGTGGCTTATTCTCCTGTTGGCTTGCTTCACTACTCCTACCCCACTAAAAGCTTTACGGTATTCCATATCGGTTAGTGGTCGACATAAGAGTAGTATAATAAGACTAGTATAGTTATTTTGCTTAACCAGTCTGTTTATCTCTGTCTTAATCTCTCATTTTCTCCTTCTCCTTCGCCAGAACAGCGGCAAATCACCACGGATTCTTCCACCACCAATGTTGCTCACACAAATCAACTGATTCTAGCCCCTCTCTTAATATCGAGAATGGTTCTTAATCTTCGATTCCTTGTTTGCTAATTTCTAATTTGTGTGGGCATCCATTTTTCCTGTCTTTTGTAGTTCTCAATGCCATTGCTAGAGGAACATGTTATTTTATTAGAAAAGGAAAATATTTCGACAACTGACAATAGATAGGACTGTTGCTTCAACCATGTTAAAATTCCCTTGCAATAGCTCGATGGGTCTTGACCCTTTAGTGTGGTGCCCTACACGACTTTTCACACTTTTTCATTTGGGGGGGACTTTTGACACTTCGACCTTACCGCTATTCGTGGCAGGTGAGCCTACTCTGATAAAAATGGATGTATCTAGAATTAAAATACATCTATATACATCCATTCCTCCAACAAGTATTTCCAGACAGAGAGAGTATGTTTTAAGACCCATACACCTTTTTAAGGGGGAAGGGAGTTGGACTGGAACAAACCTTGTATAATAACACACTAAAATGTATATCAAGATATTTTTGCTAGACAATAAGCCTTGAAGATCATAGTCAAGATATTTAAGGATATCAAAACACACACACACATCATTATTCATGGAAGTGTCACAAATTAATCCACAACATGCATGCCCATGTTGATTTCACTCACATTTGAAGGGTTTCGTTTGGTCTAAATATATTTTAAAATTGCAACCTCTCAAAATAAAAAAATTACATAAGGTTTGCTATAAAATATAGTTTTAGCACAGGTATATTTTTAGTTTTCGCTAATAATAAAGCATTAAAATGATACTGTATAAATAGATGTATCATAATATTTAGTAGTATTGTTACATGGATAAATATGCCAACTAAGAATGAAAAAATATACCAGTAAGATCATAGATAGATAATAAATTGTAAAAAAAATATAAAAGTTTAGTATAAATAATATTTATTTTAGCTCCCTCCTTCTCACAATCGATAGTCTCTTTTGAGAACATGTTTTTTAGGTTAGATTTTTCAGTGTGTGGTACTTAAAGCTTCAATAAGACATAGTCTCCACACTAAGCTGTTGTTGATGGGCGGAAGTTGAAGGTTGCTGCTGCCTAGGGAAGAATCTTGGAAGTGAGGGGCTTGGTGCTTCGGCTACATCAGAATAATCTAGGTAGGACTTATTGCTGCTGCATCATTTGAGAATGTGAAACATGTATTATTTCAAATGTTCATCGTTCTTATTCGCTAGGCATCAAAACCAATCCTTTTCCACTCAAATTCGACGTATTAGGTTGTGCAACATGATATATAAAATTGGCTCGAAGGTACTTGCTAAGCAGTTGATACTAATCCTTCCAGAGATTATTTTTGAAGATCAGTGATGCAGAGCATCCTACCATCATCCCCATGGACTCTACTACAACTCATCAAGCACCATGTGGACCTATGACAAGAGCTTGAGCACGCGCCATCGAAACTGAGGTGAACTCACTCCTACTTGAGATCGATATGGATATGAATGGAACTTGGATGCTACCTCACCAAAACATGCTATGTGTCATTAGGTACGAAGACGAACGCCACCAAGCAGCTAAGGGACACCCCGAAGGAGTAGGAGAAGGACCCAAGGCCACGAGGAAGAAGAGGAGCCCAGCAAGATCAACTCAGCACCTCCCAGGCGACCCCGTGCCCACGGGCCCCCAAGACCTCGTGTGCACGGGCATCCCAGGAGGCTTCTGTAACCGACACGCACACCCCCGTGCGCACGACCTCCAGAACCCGGGCGCACGGGCCCTCACCGCTGTAGCACCCCGTGTGCAAGGGCGTGTACCGTGCACACGGGACCCCCGTTCGCACGGGTCTCCCAGGTTTCAGCCGAGGATGCCCTGTCTGGCCTCCCAAGTCATCCCCTACCTCCCTCTAGCTATATATTTTGTGTCTAAGACATTTTTTAGGGTTAGCAAAGTATATGTGATACATTGATAGAGATTTTCTCCTTCTACCACTCCTCTTGGAGATCAAGACCTCCTAGGGGAAGACCGCAAGTGGATATCAAGACCTCCTCTTGGAGAAGACTATCATCAAGACCTCACCTCCATAGGAGTGGGAAGAACCTCACCTTTGTACTTGTTTCCTTGGATTGCTCTTGTATTCTTGTGGACCTCAACTATGCTATTCTAGTGGATGTATGATTGGATTTTGTTTGAGTGAATTTCCTCTTTGTGTTCTTGTGTTCATCCCTTCTCCCCCTCCAAGTGTGAAAAGATCTTCACTTATGGTTCCACCCTACAACATCTTGGTATCATGAGCCATGGTTGATTCACATCTTGGAGTCCCTACCCCCCATATTCTAGCCTAATTTTGTTGCTTTTTGTCCCAATTCAAAAATCCCCACAACAATAGCCCCAAAAACTTTCTTGCAATTTGTTGGATCTTGTGAGATTTTGTTGATTTGGTCCGCGAATTCCGTGTTTGACAAGTGGATCTACCCCTTACCACCATCCCCTAGCCATCCCACCATTGAATTTGGGGGAATTTTGGAGATTACCCTCGGATCCGGGAGTGTTCTTGCGCAGGCAGAACACCGCATGCGCGCGGGCCATCGGGACCCCGAGCACACGGGCACAACTTACCCCGTGTGCACGGCCCCCTCTGTACAGTTCGGCCATATGCCATTTTGCATATTTTTGCCATCGTACCACTGCCATTTGCCTTCTGCATTACGCCTCGTTGGTGTTTGATATTTTGGGTTGCGGTGCACCGTGTCCTAAGGTGTTTCGGCTACTTAGGGACGGTTCGACTTCAACATCACCGCCACTCATCATCGCCTCAGAGTCCACATCGACATCGACCGTTTCATCTTCATACTAACCATAAGCAAGGACGGTAGCCTCGACGACATCTTGTACTCATACCTTACCATTGCATTGATAGCCTCGAGCCATTTTGCGTCACTTACCCATAGAGACTAGCAAGTTGAGAATTGTCGGGCCACGCTATTTGTGTACCTTTAGTGATAAGCCTATCCCACATATCTACATTTAGCATGCAATCATCTCGCTATCATACTTGTGCCATAAGTCTCTCCTGTGCATATCATACTTGTCTCATATTCCGGCTCGCGCATCAAGCATCGTGGCATAGTGAAAAAAGAGTTTTAAGCAAAAGAAAAGAGAAACAAAGAGCTTGTAAGCAATAGCATTGAGCCATTTTGCATAGTTCCATGATCTTGTTCAATACTTACATTAGCATACTTGGGATTGTAGACGACATGTTTCTCTCATAGGTTGGTGCACAAGCGTATCTAGCCCATTTGAGCAATCGAGCTAGCTTCTCTCTAGTATCCGTACAACAAGAGCATTTTTCATGGTTCCACATTTTGAGCTCATTCCTTGGATGTGCGGATCCCACTTATCTTCTGTGTGTGTGTTCCTAGTGATACCTTGTGGGTTTGGTCTATTTGTCTTACCTGCAATTTGTGCATCTTTTCAACATTATCAATATCTTGGCTAACAGTTGCTTGAATTTTGTGCCGCTCATCCTAACCGAGCTACTGCATAAGCCTTTACTTGTAGGTGTGATAAAACAAAACCCGGTACCAGTTCTCCTATTATATCATTCCGTTGAGTGATACTCGATACATCCTCAATCTTCAGAAAAGATAACTTTGGTATTGTTTTCTCATTTTCCTACTCACCACCATTTGGTTATGATGGATAGGCCAAGTTCTTCGGCGAACCCACTCTTCGAGGATAAAGATGACGATGAACGCAACTACGTCACCAAAATTCACTTCTTCGTCGCCCAACGAGCTCTCCATTAAGAAAGTGAAGTTTTAAGCGGTCGCATCGAGCAACTCGCCACCGACCTACGCCAATCCGAAGCAAGACACTGGGACTATCTTGATGCCAAGCTCAACACTCAAATGGAGGAATTTCGCAACATGATCGTTAGCCGCGCATCCTTCACAACTTCTTCGTCAAGACGGCGCCAATCAAGTCGACACTCTTGGGCCTACTCTTCTTCCGATGCAAGCCCTCCTCGAGCCGGGCACGATGGCCTCCCTGGTCTGTGTGGCTCACACCGGAGGAGCACTTGGTGGTGTTGTTGTGGTATCTGAATCCAAATATCAAAGCCAGTCACAACAAATGGAATGGACCAAACACAACTGCTTGGAGTGGAAATCATGGCATTTTATTTTATTTTTGTTCTTGTTGTTGATGAAATAAAATGCAATTGTACTCACATGTGAAGATCGAGGAATCGGGGGAAAATGACGACATGTGCATGAGTGCATCGCAACTTGAGAGCCACAGTTTAACATGTGAGAGAAAATGTGTCAACAACCCTAAAAAGGAGAAAATGTGCCAACATGAGACACAATCAACTAGTATAACAGTGTCCCGCTGTGCTTTCCTTTTTCACAATGTGAGCAGTTAAATTTATTTTCTCCTTTTATCATTTTTTACAACAAAAAGGAATGACCACACAAGAGAAAACCCATCTACAATAGGTAGGTTGCGCCAGTCAGCTTATTTTATGGTACAAACGAGATTAGCTAATGAGACTGCTCTTGTTAAAAAAGCGGTTGCGAAACAAGATGAGAGTTGGCAAAAAAAGTAAGAAGTTGTTGTCCATAAGAGTGCATTATGAAATTCATTCTTTTACCTTGAGTTTTCTCCTGCCGATGTATTAAGAAATCCATAAGGTTGGCTTATTCTCCCACTGTAGGTTTGCTTCACTACCCCTACCCCCCCATAAAGCTTTACGGTATTCCATATCGATTAGTGGTCGACATAAGGGTAGTATAGTCTTTTTGTTTAAGCATTCCGTTTATCTCTCCATTTCTCTCTTCTAATCTCTCGTTTTCTCCTTCTCCTTCGGCACAACAACAACAACAAATCACCATGGATTCTTCCACCACTAATGTTGCTCACACAAATCTACTGATTCTAGCCCTCTCTTAATATCGAGAATGGTTCTTAATCTTTGATTCCTTCTTTACTAATTTCTAATTTGTGTGGGCATCCACTTTTCTTGTCTTTTGTAATTCCCAATGCCACTGCTAGAGGAACATGTTATTTTATTAGAAAAGGAAAATGTTTTGACAACTCACAATAGATAGGATTGTTGCTTCAACCATGTTAAAATTCTCTTGCAATAGCTCGACGGGTCTTGACCCTTTAGTGTGGTGCCCTACATGACATTTGACACTTTTTCTGCGGGGGACTTGTCACACTTCGACCTTACCACTATTCGTGGAAGGTGAGCCTACTCTGATAAAAATAGATGTATCTAGAACTAAAATGCATCTAGATACATCCATTCCCCCGACAAGTATTTCCGGATAGAAGGAGTATGTTTTAAGACCCATACACTTTTTTAAGGGGGGAGGGAGTTGGACAGGAACAAACCTTGTATAATAACACACTAAAACGTATATGAATATATTTTTGCTAGACAATAAGTCTTGAAGATCGCAGTCGAGATATTTAAGGATATCAAAACAAACACACACACACACACACACATCATTATTCATGGAAGTGTCACAAATTGATCCACAAAATGCATGCCACGTTGATTTCACTCACATTTAAAGGGTTTCGTTTGGTTTAAATATATTTTTAAATTGCAACCTCTCAAAATAGAAAAAATTACATAAGGTTTGCTATAAATATAGTTTTAGCACAGGTATATTTCTAGTTTTTGTTAATAATAAAACATTAAAATGATACTATATAAATAGATGTATCCTAATATTTAGTAGTATTGTTACATGGAAAAATATGCCAACTAAGAATGAAAAAATATACCAGTAAGATCATAGGTTGATAATAAATTGTAAGAAAATATAAAAGTTTAGTATAAATAATATTTATTTTAGCTCCCTCCTTCTCACAATCGATAGTCTCCTTTGAGAACATGTTTTTTAGGTTAGATTTTTTGATGTGTGTTACTTAAATTCTCAATATGACGTAGTTTCCGCACTAAGTTGTTGTTGATGGGTGGAAGTTGAAGGTTGCTGCTGCCTAGGGAAGAATCTTGGAAGTGAGGGGCTTGGTGCTTTCGCTGCATCGGAATAACCTAGGTAGGACTTATTGCTGCTGCATCATTTGAGGATGTGAAGCATGTATTATTTCAAATGTTCCCTAGAAAAAACAATAGGGTTGGATCCCCCCCCCCCCCCCGCCAACACATATATTACAAAAATCTAGGAAATATGCCATGAGGAAGTTAAAAATGTTATATTGTGGGTCCTCAATCGGGAGGAATCACGAGAAGGTTTAAAAATGTTCATTCTTCTTATTCGCTAGGCCTCAAAACCAATCCTTTTCCACTCAACTTTGACGTATTAGCTTGTGCAACATGATATATAAAATTGGCTCGAAGGTACTTCAACGTATTAGCTTGTGCAACATGATATATGAAACTTTCATGAAGATCCTTGGACAAAATAAACTTGATCCCTTGTACTAGTTTTGCGATATGATGATATAATATGTGACTCATATTGATGAGTAATTATGCTTTAGTAAGAATATTGGTGTTAAGGTTTGTGATTCCCTATGCAAGCACGAAAGTCAATAGTTATGCAATGAAATTAGATCCTACTTGTGATGCATTATTCGGTGTTAGTTATGTTTAATGCTCGCTTATGAGATTTTTTGTTTCTTAGTTGGATGCTTCTCAATCTTTTGCTAGCCTTCATTTGCACTAAGTATGATCACTACTTGTACATCCAAAATCCTTAAACCAGTTTTGCCATATGAGTCCACTATACCTACCTATATGCGGTATTCTTTTGCCATTCTAAGCAAATTTGTATGTGCCATCTCTAAATTTTCAAAATAAATTTCTCTTTTGTATGCTCGTACCGCTCATGAAATGGTAGGGGGTGGCTGATATTTTTCCATGCTAGATGTGGTATTCTCAAGATGAGTATTTATTCACTTGTCATTGCACGAGAGTACGTTAAAGGTATTAGGGATGCCCAGTCCCAAAATAAAAAAAATGAATTTAGTTTATGTTGTCAAATAATAAATTCCTTGAAAAGTGTTGGTATGGACGGCACCCGTGGATTCGGTTAGCCGTGGGAATGTGAAAGTATGGTGGAAAAAGGAATAAACTTTATTTTCTGTTTGGGAACCGCCTACGATATATCTAGCATGGAAAGTATTGGGAACTACTCGATCATTTTCGTTGACAGGAAAGGCATGCCACCCAAAATGTTTTTATCTATATCTTTTTTGCTTTGAGCTCTGGCACCTCTACAAATCCCTACTTCCCTCCGCGAAGGGCCTTTGTATTTACTTTATGCAATTTTTATTTTTATTTGAGTCTTCATCTTCTCTTATAAAGCACCAACTAAGGGGCACTATGATCGTACTTGAGCATTGGGTGTAGCTAATATGCGAGTGTGTTTCATGAATGGATCAATGATAGAGCATAATGGGCTAGGGATAACTTGCTTTAGTGTTGATATTTTGAAAGACATGGTTGCTTGTTGATATGCTTGAGTATTGAAATCTTTATGTCAAAACTAGACTATTGCTTTGAATCATATAAAAGTCCAAATGCCCATGCTACAAAGAAAAGAATATGTGATGAACATGTTAGGCAGCATTCCACATCAAATATTCTGTTTTTATCATTTACCTACTCGAGGACGAGCAAGAATTAAGCTTGGGAATGCTGATACGTCTCCAACGTATCTATAATTTTTTATTGTTCCATGCTGTTATATTATCATTCTTGGATATTTTACAATCATTTTATAGCAACTTTATATCATTTTTTGGGACTAACCTATTGACATAGTGTCCAGTGCCAGTTGCTGTTTTTTGCTTATACTTCACAGAAAATCAATACCAAACGGAGTCTAAACGCAGCGAAACTTTTTGGAGATTTTTTCTGGACCAGAAGACACCTGTTGGGCCAAAGAAGTACCAGAGGGGGGCTCCGAGGGGAGCACAACCCACCAGGGCGCGCCTGGGGGCCCAGGCGCACCCAGGTGGGTTGTGCCAACCTCGGTGGCCTCCCGCATCGCCTCTTCGCTCTATAAATACCCCAATATTCCAGAAACCCTAGGGGAGTCGACTAAAATCAATTCCATCCGCCCCAAGTTCCAGAACCACCAGATCCAATCTAGACACCATCATAGAGGGGTTCATCATCCTCTTGGTGCCTCTCCGATGATGTGTGAGTAGTTTATTGTAGACCTATGGGTCCGTAGTTAGTAGCTAGATGGCTTCCTCTCTCTCTCTCTTGATTATCAATACAATGGTCTCTTGGAGATCTATTTGATGTAACTCTTTTTGCGATGTGTTTGTTGGGATCCGATGAACTTTGAGTTTATGATCAGATCTATATTTTTATCCATGAAAGTTATTTGAGTTTCTTTTGATCTCTTATATGCATGATTACTTATAGCCTCGTATTTCTTCTTTGAATCTTTGGTTTAGTTAGGCAAACTAGATCGATTTTTCTTTCCATGGGAAGAGGTACTTTGTGATGGGTTCGATCTTACGGTGCTTGATCCTAGTGACAGAAGGGGAACCGACACGTATGCATCGTTGCTATTAAGGATAACAAGATGGGGTCTATTTCTACATAAATAGATCTTGTCAACATCATGTCATCGTTCTTATTGCATTACTCCGTTTCCATGAACTTAATACACTAGATACATGCTGGATAGCGGTCGATGTGTGGAGTAACAGTAGTAGATGCTTGCAGGAGTCGGTCTACTAGTCTTGGATGTGATGCCTATATAATGATCATTGCCTGGATATCGTCATGATTATTTGAAGTTCTATCAATTGCCCAACAATAATTTGTTTACCCGCCATATGCTATTTTTCTCGAGAGAAGCCGCTAGTGAAATCTACGGCCCCCGGGTCTCTTCTTTATCATATTTGCCTTTGAGATATATTTTTATTCGCGTTTATTTTCGGATCTATTAATCCAAAAACCCAAAAATACCTTGCTGCAATTTATTGTTATTTATTTTATCTCGCGTTCCTGCGAGATCTATTTATCCAATCTACTACAATTTTTACATATCCTTTACCCGGGAGGGATTGACAACCCCTCTTTTACGTTGGGTTGCAAGTATTTGTTCTTTGTGTGCAGGTGCCATTCATGTAGTGTTGCGTGATTCTCCTAATGGTTCTATAACCTTGGTCTCATCACTGAGGTAAATACCTACCGTCACTGTGCTGCATCATCCCTTCCTCTTTGGGGAAATACCGACGTAGTTCAAGCCGCACCACATTACACCCCGTTGGTGTTTGAGATTTTGGGTCGCGGTGCACCGTGTCCTAAGGTGTTTCGGCTACTTAGGGACGGTTCGACTTTGACATCACCGCCACTCATCATTGCCTCAGAGTCCACATCAACATCGACCGTTTCATCTTCATACTAACCGTAAGCATGGGCGGTAACCTCACCTTGACATTACATTGATAGCCTCGAGCCATTTTGCGTCACTTACCAATTGAGACTAGCGAGTTGAAAGTTGCCGGGCCACGCTATTTATGCACCTTTAGTGATATGCCTATCCCGCATAGCTACATTTAGCGTGCAATCATCTTGCTATCATAATTGTGCCATAAATCTATCCCGTGCATATCATACTTGTTGTCTCATATTCCGGCTCGCGCATCAAGCATCGTGGCATAGTGAAAAAAAACTTTTAAGCAAAAGAAAGGAGAAACAAAGAGCTTGCAAGCCATAGCATTGAGCCATTTTGCATAGTTCCATCATCTTGGTCAATTCATACATAAGCATACTTGGGATTGTAGACGACACGTTTCCCTCATAGGTTGGTGCACAAGCATATCTAGCCCATTTGAGCAATCGAGCTAGCGTCTCTCTAGTATCCGTACAACAAGAGCATTTTCCAAGGTTCCACATTTTGAGCTCATTCATTCGTTGTGTGGATCCCACTTATCTTCCGTGTGAGAGTTCCTAGTGATACCTTGTGGGTTTGGTCTATTTGTCTTACTTGCGATTTGTGCATTGCTACCTCTTGAGCACTGCGTTGGTTTTCCCTTGAAGAGGAAAGGGTGATGCAGCAAAGTAGCGTAAGTATTTCCCTCAGTTTTTGAGAACCAAGGTATCAATCCAGTAGGAGGCCACGCACGAGTCCCTCGCACCTACACAAACAAATAAATCCTCGCAACCAACGCAATAAAGGACTTGTCAATCCCTTCACGGTCACTTACGAGAGTGAGATCTGATAGATATGATAGGATAATATTTTTGGTATTTTTATGATAAAGATGCAAAGTAAAGAAAGTACTTTCGGTACTAGGACCAGTCGGATCGTGAAGACATACGACTAGACCAACCGCGTTGTCATAACGCTTCCGCTTACGGTCTACGAGGGTACGTAGACAACACTCTCCCCTCTGTTGCTATGCATCACCTAGATAGATCTTGCGTGTGCGTAGGAATTTTTTTGAAATTACTGTGTTCCCCAACACGAAGCACGTCGGTAGAACCAGTCTCATAAACGCGGTCATGTAATGTTGGTCTGGGCCGCTTCATCCAACAATACTGATAACCCACAAGTATAGGGGATCGCAACAATTTTCGAGGGTAGAGTATTCAACCCAAATTTATTGATTCCACACAAGGGGAGCCAAAGAATATTCTCAAGTATTAGCAACTGAGTTGTCAATTCAGCCACACCTAGATAACTTAGTATCTGCAGCAAAGTATTTAGTAGCAAAGTAATTTGATAGTAGTGGTAACGGTAACAAAAGTAACGGTAGCAAAAGTAATATTTTTGGTGTTTTGTAGTGATTGTAACAGTAGCAACGGAAAAGTAAATAAGCGAAGAACAATATGTGAAAAGCTCGTAGGCATTGGATCAGTGATGGAGAATTATGTCGGATGCGGTTCATCATGTAACAGTCATAACATAGGGTGACATAGAACTAGCTCCAATTCATCAATGTAATGTAGGCATGTATTCCGAATATAGTCATACGTGCTTATGGAAAAGAACTTGCATGACATCTTTTGTCCTACCCTCCCGTGGCAGCGGGGTCCTAATGGAAACTAAGGGATATCAAGGCCTCCTTTTAATAGAGTACCGGAACAAAGCATTAACACATAGTGAATACATGAACTCCTCAAACTATGGTCACCACCGGGAGTGGTCCCGATTATTGTCACTTCGGGGTTGCCGGATCATAACACATAGTAGGTGACTATAGACTTGCAAGATAGGATCAAGAACTCACATATATTCATGAAAACATAATAGGTTCAGATCTGAAATCATGGCACTCGGGCCCTAGTGACAAGCATTAAGCATAGCAAAGTCATAGCAACATCAATCTCAGAACATAGTGGATACTAGGGATCAAACCCTAACAAAACTAACTCGATTACATGATAGATCTCATCCAACCCATCACCGTCCAGCAAGCCTACGATGGAATTACTCACGCACGGCAGTGAGCATCATGAAATTGGTGATGGAGGATGGTTGATGATGACGACGGCGACGAATCCCCCTCTCCGGAGCCCCGGAGGGACTCCAGATCAGCCCTCTCGAGAGGTTTTAGGGCTTGGCGGCGGCTCCGTATCGTAAAATGTGATGAATCCTTCTCTCTGATTTTTTTCTCCCCGAAAGTGAATATATGGAGTTGGGGTTGAGGTCGGTGGAGCGTCAAGGGGCCCATGAGGCAGGGGGCGCACCCAGGGGGGCAGGCGCGCCCCCACCCTCGTGGACAGGGTGTGGGCCCCCTGACGTGGATTTTTCTTCCAGTATTTTTAATATTTTCCAAAAAGATGTTCTGTGGAGTTTCAGGTCATTCCGAGAACTTTTGTTTCTGCACATAAATAACACCATGGAAAGTCTGCTGAAAACAGCGTCAGTCCGAGTTAGTTCCATTCAAATCATGCAAGTTAGAGTCCAAAATAAGGGCAAAAGTGTTTGGAAAAGTAGATACGACGGAGACGTATCAACTCCCCCAAGCTTAAACCTTTGCTTGTCCTCAAGCAATTCAGTTGATAAACTGAAAGTAATAAAGAAAAACTTTTACAAACTCTGTTTGCTCTTGTTGTTGTAAATATGTAAAGCCAGCATTCAAGTTTTCAGCAAAGATTATGACTAACCTTATTCACAACAACTCTTATGTCTCATGTTTACTCATATCAATGGCATAGTCAACTAGCGAGCCATAATAATAAATCTCGGATGACAACACTTTCTCAAAACAATCATGATATGATATAATAAGATGGTATCTCGCTAGCCCTTTCTGAGACCACAAAACATAAATGCAGAGCACCTTTAAAGATCAAGGGCTGACTAGACATTGTAATTCATGGTAAAAGAGATCCAATCATAGTCATACCCAATATAAATTAATAATAATGGATGCAAATGACAGCTGCGCTCTCCAGCTAGTGCTCTTTAATAAGAGGGTGATGACTCAACATAAAAGTAAATAGATGGGCTCTTCGCAGAGGGAAGCAGGGATTTGCAGAGGTGCCAGAGCTCGATTTTGAAATAGAGATAAAAAATATTTTGAGCGGCATACTTTCATTGTCAACATAACAACCAAGAGATGGCGATATCTTCCATGCTACACACATTATTGGCGATTCCCAAACAGAATGGTAAAGTTTATACTCCCCCTCCACCAACAAGCATCAATCCATGGCTTGCTCGAAACAACGAGTGCCTCCAACTAGCAACAGCCCTGGGGGAGTTTTGTTTGCAATTAATTTTGATTTAGTTTGCATAAAGCATGGGACTGGGAATCCCGGTGACCAGCCATTTTCTCGTGAATGAGGAGCGGAGTCCACTCCTCTTGAGAATAACCCGCCTAGCATGAAAGATACGGACATCCCTAGTTGATACATGAGCGAGCATACAAAACAGAATTTCATTTGAAGGTTTAGAGTTTGGCACATACAAGTTTACTTGGAACGGCAGGTAGATACCGCATATAGGAAGGTATGGTGGACCCATCTGGAATAACTTTGGGGTTTAAGGGGTTGGATGCACAAGCAGTATTCCCGCTTAGTACAAGTGAAGGCTAGCAAAAGACTGGGAAGCGACCAACTAGAGAGCGACAACAGTCATGAACATGCACTAAAATTAAACATTGAGTACAAGCAAGAGTAGGATATAATCCACCATGAACATAAATATCGTGAAGGCTATGTTGATTTGTTTCAACTACATGTGTGAACATGTGCCAACTCGAGTCACTTAATTCATTCAAAGGAGGATACCACCCCACTATACCACATCACAACCATTTTAATAGCATGTTGGCACGCAAGGTAAACCATTATAACTCATAGCTAATCAAGCATGGCACGAGCAACTCTAATCTCTAATTGTCATTGCAAACATGTTCATTCATAATAGGCTGAATGAGGAACAATGAACTAATCATATTTACAAAAACAAGAGAGGTCGAGTTCATACCAGCTTCTCTCATCTCAGTCAGTCCATCATATATCGTCATAATTGCCTTTCACTTGCACGACCGAACGATGTGAATAATAATAAGAGTGCACGTGCATTGGACTAAGCTGGAATCTGCGAGCATTCAATAAACAGGAGAAGACAAGGCAATATGGGCTCTTGGTTAAATCAACAATAATGCATATAAGAGCCACTTCAACAATTTAATTATGGTCTTCTCCTATTGACCCCCAAAGAAAAGAAAATAAATAAAACTATTTACACGGGAAAGCTCCCAACAAGCAAAAGAAGAACGGGAAATCTTTTTGGGTTTTCTTTTAATTATTACTACTACAGCAAGAAAAGTAAACTAGATAAAAGCTACACTATTTTTTTTGGTTTTTCTTAAGGTTTATCAAACACACAAGAGGAAAGCAAGAAAAAGAAAATAAACTAGCATCGATATTATAGTGAAAGAGTATGAGCACCGACATCTAGCAATGAGTGTGTGTGAACATGAATGTAATGTCGGTGGGAAATACGTACTCCCCCAAGCTTAGGCTTTTGGCCTAAGTTGGTTTATTGCCACGGGTGGCCTGGCGCATATCCATAGTTGTAGTCGGGGTCGTACTGAGATGCAGCGGCTATCGCCTCCTGAGCTGCAGCGTGGCGGCGAGCTGCCTTCGCCCTCCTCTCGTACTCATCTGCCTCCTCTCTGGTAATAACATATCTTCCTTTTGCCTGATAATCAAAGAAGGCAGGAGCAGGGAGAGTAATACGGACAGCACGACGTCTGTCAAAGATTAAGCGATACTGGAGAGGTGATTCATTCCTCTCGACAAACTGGTGGTGAACCATAGCATTAAAGTCTAGGTAAGCAGGGGGCAATTCAATATCATCATTACGTATGGTTACACCAAGAAAATCAGCTAAGCGGGTTGCATAAATTCCACCGAAGAAATCTCCATTAAATCTATTATTATGCAACCTACGTGCAACAATGGCTCCCAAATTATAAGATTTGTCTCCTAACACAGCACTCCTAAGAATACTGAGGTCGGGGACACACATATGACATGCTTCATCTTTACCATTTATGCACCTACCTATGAAGAGAGCAAACTAATGTATAGCAGGAAAATGAATGCTCCCAATGGTAGCTTGTGCTATATCTCTAGATTCCCCCACAGTTGTACTAGCAAGAAAATTTCTAAATTCAGATTTGCGGGGTTCACTAGCTCTATCCCATTGTCGGAGTTTGCAAGCAGTAGTAAAATCCTCTAAGTCCATCGTATAGGATTTTTCATAAAGATCAAACAGGACAGTTGGAGAATTACGTGAAGATGAAAATTCAAACCTCCTCACAAAGGAACTGGTGAGATAGTGGTACTGAGGGCACTTTTCTTCCTCGAAGCTCACAAGATCAGCGTTACGTAAATATGCGTTAAATTCTTCCTTGATTCCCGCTCGATCCATATATTTTTCTGAAGGCCATTCACAGGGCCGCACTGGAGCGTCCCTTGGTGGCTCATCGTCAGCATCACGCATTGCAGGCTTGGGTCCTTGCTTCCTTGAAGAACCACCTTGGTACATTTTCCTAAGCATATTTCTTCCTCTAAAAAATTTCTGAAATTTTTAGTAACTTCAAACAAAAGTGAACCAAGCTCAACAAAATTGATAGCAACTACTCCTACAAGTGCCTAGAGGCTATATCATGCATTATAACTACTTGGAACCATATAAATTTGACATGCAAGCTCAAGAACATGGTCACCTAGGCAGCACAAATTTGCAATGAATAGAGCACTAGAACAAAAACTAATTGGACCAATGGAGGAGTCACATACCAAGGAACAATCCCCCAAGCAGTTTTGTGAGAGGTGCTTTGAGCAAGGAGATCGAAAATCGCAGCAAAATGAGCTAGAACTCGTGCTTGAGCTGGATGGTGATTTTTTGGGAGGAAGAAGAAGTGTGTGGGTGCAGGAATAAGTGGAGGGGGCCACCGTGGGCCCACGAGGCAGGGGGCACGCCCTGTAGGGGTGGGCGCGCCCTGGACCCTCGTGGCCAGGTGCTTGCTCCCCCTGCTGTGTTCTCAGTGCCAGATATTCCCAAATATTCCATAAAAAATCATATTCCATTTTTCAGGGCATTTGGAGAACTTTTATTTTCGGGGTATTTTTATATTGCACGGATAAATCAGAAAACAGACAGAAAAATACTATTTTTACTTTATTTCAACTAAATAACAGAAAGTAGAAAGAGGGTACAGAAGGTTGTGCCTTCTAGTTTCATCCATCTCATGCTCATCAAAAGGAATCCATTAACAAGGTTGATCAAGTCTTGTTAACAAACTCATTCCGAATAACATGGAACCGGAGAAATTTCGAATGACACTATGTTACCTCAACGGGGATATGCACATCCCCTATAATAAGAATATCATATTTCTTCTTGACAGTAGGAAGAGGAAATTCAAAACCTCCAAAAATAATCGATGGAATTTTTCCAATAAAATTGATACTATGAACTTGAGGTTGTTTCCTCGGAAAGTATACCGTATGCTCATTACCATTAGCATGAAAAGTGACATTGCCTTTGTTGCAATCAATAACAGCCCCTGCAGTATTCAAAAAGGGTCTTCCAAGAATAATAGACATACTATCGTCCTCGGGAATATCAAGAATAACAATGTCCGTTAAAATAGTAACGTTTGCAACCACAACAGGCACATCCTCACAAATACCGACAGGTATAGCAGTTGATTTATCAGCCATTTGCAAAGATATTTCAGTAGGTGTCAACTTATTCAGATCAAGTCTACGATATAAAGAGAGAGGCATAACACTAACACCGGCTCCAAGATCACATAAAGCAGTTTTAACACAATTTCTTTTAATGGAGCATGGTATAGTAAGTACTCCTGGATCTCCAAGTTTCTTTGGTATTCCACCCTTAAAAGTATAATTAGCAAGCATGGTGGAAATTTCAGCTTCCGGTATCTTTCTTTTATTAGTAACAATATCTTTCATATACTTAGCATAAGGATTCATTTTGAGCATATCAGTTAATCGCATACACAAAAGATAGGTCTAATCATTTCAGCAAAGCGCTCAAAATCCTCATCATCCTTTTTCGTGGATGGTTTGGAGGAAAAGGCATGGGTTTCTGAACCCATGGTTCTCTTTCTTTACCATGTTTCCTAGCAACAAAGTCTCTCTTATCATAACATTGATTCTTTGATTGTGGGTTATCAAGATCAACAGCAGGTTCAATTTCTACATCATTATCATTGCTAGGTTGAGCATCATCATGAACATCATCATTAGCATTTTCATTAGGTTCATGTTCATTACCAGATTGTGTTTCAGCATCGGAAATAGAAATATCATTTGGATTCTCACGTGGTTCAGCAATAGGTTCACTAGAAGCATGCAAAGTCCTATCAATTTTCTTTTTCTTCCTTTTAGAAGGACTAGGTGCATCAATATTATTTCTCTGAGAATCTTGTTCAATTCTCTTAGGGTGGCCTTCAGGATACAAAGGTTCCTGGGTCATTTTACCAGTTCTAGTAGCCACTCTAACAGCATAATCATTATTTTTACTATTCAATTCATTGAGCAAATCATTTTGAGCCTTAAGTACTTGTTCTACTTGAGTGGTGACCATAGAAGCATGTTTACTAATAAGTTTAATTTCACCTTTAACTCTAGACATATAATCACCCAAGTGTTCAATCATATAAGCATTTTGTTTTAACTGTCTACCAAAATAAGCATTGAAATCTTCTTTCTTAACCATAAAGTTATCAAACTCATCCAAACATTGGCTAGCAAACTTAATTGGAGGGATTTCAGCTTTATCATATCTATAGAGAGAATTTACCTTTACTACCTGTGTCGGGTTATCAAGACCATGAGTTTCTTCAATAGGTAATGGATTATGATCATATGTTTCTTCAACATGCGGTGAATTAAGACCATGTATTTCTTCAATAGAAGGTAAATTCTTAACATCTTCAGCTTTAATACCTTTTTCTTTAATAGATTTCTTTGCCTCTTGCATATCTTCAGGACTAAGAAATAGAACACCCCTCTTCTTCGGAGTTGATTTAGGAATAGGCTCAGGAATTGGCTCAGGAAGTGTCCAATTATTTTCATTTGTCAACATATTATTCAATAGAATTTCAGCTTCACCCGGTGTTCTTTCCCTGAAAACAGAACCAGCACAACTATCCAGGTAATCTCTGGAAGCATCGGTTAGTCCATTATAAAAGATATCAAATATTTCATTTTTCTTAAGCGGATGATCAGGCAAAGCATTAAGTAATTGGAGAAGCCTCCCCCAAGCTTGTGGGAGACTCTCTTTTTCAATTTGCACAAAATTATATATTTCCTTTAAAGCAGCTTGTTTCTTATGAGCAGGGAAATATTTAGCAGAGAAGTAATAAATCATATCCTGGGGACTACGCACACAACCAGGATCAAGAGAATTAAACCATATCTTAGCATCACCCTTTAATGAGAACGGAAATATTTTTAGGATATAAAGGTAGCGAGATTTCTCATCATTGGCGAACAGGGTGGCTATATCATTTAATTTAGTAAGATGTGCCACAACAGTTTCAGATTCATAGCCATGAAAAGGATCAGATTCAACCAAAGTAATTATATCAGGATCAACAGAAAATTCATAATCCTTATCAGTAACACAGATAGGTGAAGTAGCAAAAGCAGGGTCAGGTTTCATTCTAGCATTAAGAGATTGCTGCTTCCATTTAGCTAATAACCTCTTGAGCTCGTATCTATCTTTGCAAGCTAAAATAGCTATAGCAGCTTCTTTTTCCAAAACATAACCCTCAGGAACAACAGGCGATTCATATTTATTAGGGGGAGAGTCTTCATCATCACTTTCATCAATGTTATCAGTTTCAATAATTTCATTCTCTCTAACCCTAGCAAGTTGTTCATCAAGAAATTCACCAAGTGGCACAGTAGTATCAAGCATAGAAGTAGTTTCATCATAAGTATCATGCATAGCAGAAGTGGCATCATCAATAACATGCGACATATCGGAACGAATAGCAGAAGTAGGCTTAGGTGTCGCAAGCTTACTCAAAACAGAAGGTGAATCAAGTGCAGAGCTAGATGGCAGTTCCTTACCTCCCCTCGTAGTTGAGGGATAGATTTTTGGTTTCTCGTCTTTCAAGTTCTTCATAGTAACCAGCAGATATAAATCCCAAGTCACTCAAAGAATAGAGCTATGCTCCCCGGCAACGGCGCCAGCAAATGGTCTTGATAACCCACAAGTATAGGGGATCGCAACAGTTTTCGAGGGTAGAGTATTCAACCCAAGTTTATTGATTCGACACAAGGGGAGCCAAAGAATATTCTCAAGTATTAGCAACTGAGTTGTCAATTCAGCCACACCTGGATAACTTAGTATCTGCAGCAAAGTATTTAGTAGCAAAGTAATATGATAGTAGTGGTAACGGTAACAAAAGTAACGGTAGCAAAAGTAATATTTTTGGTGTTTTGTAGTGATTGTAACAGTAGCAACGGAAAAGTAAATAAGCGAAGAACAATATGTGAAAAGCTCGTAGGCATTGGATCGGTGATGGAGAATTATGCCGGATGTGGTTCGTCATGTAACAGTCATAACATAGGGTGACACAGAACTAGCTCCAATTCATCAATGTAATGTAGGCATGTATTCCGAATATAGTCATACGTGCTTATGGAAAAGAACTTGCATGACATCTTTTGTCCTACCCTCCCGTGGCAGCGGGGTCCTAATGGAAACTAAGGGATATTAAGGCCTCCTTTTAATAGAGTACCGGAACAAAGCATTAACACATAGTGAATACATGAACTCCTCAAACTATGGTCATCACCGGGAGTGGTCCCGATTATTGTCACTTCGGGGTTGCCGGATCATAACACATAGTAGGTGACTATAGACTTGCAAGATAGGATCAAGAACTCACATATATTCATGAAAACATAATAGGTTCAGATCTGAAATCATGGCACTCGGGCCCTAGTGACAAGCATTAAGCATAGCAAAGTCATAGCAACATCAATCTCAGAACATAGTGGATACTAGGGATCAAACCCTAACAAAACTAACTCGATTACATGATAGATCTCATCCAACCCATCACCGTCCAGCAAGCCTACGATGGAATTACTCACGCACGGCGGTGAGCATCATGAAATTGGTGATGGCGGATGGTTGATGATGACGACGGCGACGAATCCCCCTCTCCGGAGCCCCGAACGGACTCCAGATCAGCCCTCTCGAGAGGTTTTAGGGCTTGGCGGCGGCTCCATATCGTAAAACGCGATGAATCCTTCTCTCTGATTTTTTTCTCCCCGAAAGTGAATATATGGAGTTGGAGTTGAGGTCGGTGGAGCGTCAGGGGGCCCACGAGGCAGGGGGCGCGCCCCCACCCTCGTGGACAGGGTGTGGGCCCCTGACATGGATTTTTCTTCCAGTATTTTTAATATTTTCCAAAAAGATGTTATGTGGAGTTTCAGGTCATTCCGAGAACTTTTGTTTCTGCACATAAATAACACCATGAAAAGTCTGTTGAAAACAACGTCAGTCCGGGTTAGTTCCATTCAAATCATGCAAGTTAGAGTCCAAAACAAGGGCAAAAGTGTTTGGAAAAGTAGATACGACGAAGACGTATCAAATATCGCCGAATCAAAGTATGACATGCTGGTAAGTACTATGACTATTATCGCCCACAACTCTTTGTGTTCTACTAATGCATATATCATCTACGCATAGACCTAGCTCGGATGCCACTGTTGGGGAACGCAGTAATTTCAAAAAAATTCCTCCGATCACGCAAGATCTATCTAGGTGATGCATAGCAACGAGAGGGGAGAGTGTTGTCTACGTACCCTCGTAGACCGAAAGCGAAAGCATTATGACAACGCGGTTGATGTAGTTGTACATCTTCACGATCCTAGCACCGAAGGTACGGCACCTCCGCGATCTGCACACGTTCAGCTCGGTGACGTCCCAGGAACTCTAGATCCAGCTGAGGTCGAGGGAGTGTTTCGTCAGCACGACGGCGTGATGACGGTGATGATGAAGTTACCGACGCAGGGCTTCGCCTAAGCACTACAACGATATGACCGAGGTGGAAATCTGTGGGGGGGGGGCACCGCACACGGCTAAACAATCAACTTGTGTCTCTATGGGGTGCCCCCTCCCCCGTATATAAAGGAGTGGAGGAGGGGAGGGCCGGCCCTCTCATGGCGCGCCCAAGGGGGGAGTCCTACTCCCAGTAGGAGTAGGTTTCCTCCCTTCCCTAGTTGGAGTAGGAGAAGAAGGAAGAGGGAGAGGGAGAGAAGGAAAGGGGGGGTCGGCCCCTCTCCCAATTCGGATTGGGCTTGTGGGGGGCGCGCCCCCACCTTGGCCGCCGCCTCCTCTCTTCCACCTTGGCACATTAAGGCCCATTAACTCCTCGGGGGGTTCCGGTAACCTCCCGGTACTCCGAAAAAATGCCCGAACCACCCGGAACCTTTCCGACCAAGGGCGGGCCCACCTCAATTCAAGGGTATTCAGTTGAATACCCATTAATTTTGCCAAAATATATATATATAATGTATATACTGCGTATATATAAGGAAAAACGAAACTGTACAGTCAAACTTGCTAGTTAAGTATTTCAGCCCAAAACTCCACGACTCCGCGACTTGGCCCATTGGCCCAAGTGGCTGTAGCGCGCGCACGCATGCAGACCATCGATCTGTCGACCATCGGCCCTCAAAAAAATCTATCGATCAGGTCAGACGGAGACGAACTGACACCTTGCCCTGTTCTCTTCCCACGCGAGCGGCGAGCCGCCAGGAGGCCACGGCGGTTGCCATCGCCTGCTCGGCGATTGGATGTGCGAACGGCGGCCCGGACGGCGCGACGAATTCATCCCCCGCTTACCCTCGTTCTGATCCAGCAGCGGGCAGCAGCCAGCAGGCATTGGTTCAGTTTCAAAGGCACAACCCACAGATTCAGGTATAATTGCTAATTAGATATATTAATCCTTCACTTCTGAAATTGGGAGCTCTCTTCTCATGCCAATTCAGTCCAACTGAATAATATATCGCTGCAGGCAGGAGCAGAATTTTCTTCTCGTGCTGTTAAGGAGGATGCACTACAGTACATACAAACAAAAGTAAGTTAGTTTGAACACTTCTCTGCCTATTTAATTATAGTGAAATTAGAACTTGTTTGCAGTCGATTGTGAATTATTTAGACATGAGAATTTGCAATTTCCCATTTAAATTTGTAATGTGGGAATGTTTATAAATTTTGATTTTGCTACAGTGAACATTATCTATAAAGAATAGTACTCCTGTAATCTGTAAGGTTTCTTATCCTTTTCTATTTTCTATCCCCTATATATCTTAGATTTTGCCACAATATGTTGAACAATTACTTTTATATGTTGACCAATACAAGTTATGATCAATTTTGATGAATATAAAATATTATGAAATATCTTTTATATAGTTTAGAACTAGTACAATATACTACGTACTATAATCGGTTATACACGCCAAAAGGAAGGCTATAGGCTTTCAAAAAGAAATTCAAAATTTGAATACACAGTCTTCAATTCCTAGGCCCGCCCCTGTTTCCGATGTCCAAACATAGCCTTCCAATATATCAGTCTTTATGTCTCGACCATTTTGAGACTCCTCGTCATGTCCATGATCACATCCGGGACTCTGAACTACCTTCGGTACATCAAAACACATAAACTCATAATACTGATCGTCACCGAACATTAAGCGTGCGGACCCTACGGGTTCGAGAACTATGGAGACATGACCGAGACTCACGTCCGGTCAATAACCAATAGCGGAACCTGGATGCTCATATTGGTTCCTACATATTCTACGAAGATCTTTGTCGGTCAAACCTTTGTCATCGCTATGTTACTTGCCCGAGATTCGATTGTCGGTATCTCAATACCTAGTTCAATCTCGTTACCGGCAAGTCTCTTTACTCGTTCCGTAATGCATCATCCCGCAACTAACTCATTAGTCACATTGCTTGCAAGGCTTATAGTGATGTGCATTACCGAGAGGGCCCAGAGATACCTCTCCGTAACACGGAGTGACAAATCCTAATCTCGATCTATGCCAACCCAACAAACACCATCGGAGACACCTGTAGAGCATCTTTATAATCACCCAGTTACGTTGTGACGTTTGATAGCACACTAAGTGTTCCTCCGGTATTCGGGAGTTGCATAATCTCATAGTCATAGGAACATGTATAAGTCATGAAGAAAGAAATAGCAATAAACTAAACGATCATAGTGCTAAGCTAACGGATGGGTCAAGTCAATCACATCATTCTCTAATAATGTGATCCCGTTCATCAAATGAAAACACGTGTATATGGCTAGAAAACTTAACCATCTTTGATTAACGAGCTAGTCAATGTAGAGGCATACTAGTGACACTCTGTTTGTCTATGTATTCACACACGTACTAAGTTTCCGGTTAATACAATTCTAGCATGAATAATAAACATTTATCATGATATAAGGAAATATAAATAACAACTTTATTATTGCCTCTAGGGCATATTTCCTTCAGGACCAGACAGCACTGCCGGTGGAGTGAGTCTGAGGAGGATACTGGAGTTCGCTCTTCATCCCGTGCTGTAGAGGAGTGTGAGGAGGAGGAACATGACTGGTGATGCCTTGGAGTTCTACTACCACCTGTGTTGTAGGTGTCCTCTCTGCCTTTTTTGTGTCTCGATGCCAAAGGGGGGGAGAGTGTAGGATTTGCGAGTCTTGTGTCGAGTCTTGTGTCGCTTTGCTTTTGTTTGTTGGTTTGTGGTTGTGTTCGTGTGAGACCAGGAGACTATCATATGGTGTGAGACATATACCCTCAAGCTTACCTTATTGTCTAGCATGTTTAGTAGATTGTGAGCTTATGCTATCTTGTACCCTTGACTTCATGCTCACTTACTTTACCTTGCCTCCATGCTTATTGTCACTTATATTGCTGCAAGTTTTACCTTGCCTCCATGCTTATCTTATTGTCTAGTATGTTTAGTAGATTGTGAGCTTTTGCTATCTTGTGCCCTTGACTTCATGCTCACTTACTTTACCTTGCCTCCATGCTTATTGTCACTTATATTGTTGCAAGTTTTGCCTTGTCTATAAAATATAGGGGGAGTGTTGATCCTAGTATGTGTGCCGTGCAGTCCAAAGCATATCTATAGAGTGCACACATCTAAGGGGAGCCTGTCTATATTTTATAGATGTTGGGTTTGCTTATGTTCATTTTATTTCCTTATGTGCAAATCCAGTATTGTCATCAATCCACCAAAAAGGGGGAGTTGTAAGGGCATATTTCTCCATATGTGGTTTTGGTGATTGATGACAATGAATTTGCGGACTAATCATGTGCATTGAGCATTTCAAAGATCTCATGTCTAGGTACAAGATGATTCGGTGCCCCTCAGAGCCTATCGAAGACGGCGGTTTTCTATGTTTCTTTTCGGTGGATTCGAGTCGTAGGAAAGCCGTACTATTAAGAGGGGGTCCGCTTCGGAAAGGTTAGGGTGGAATCAACATGTACACATTGTTCCTTTGCACCACCTTTCCTTTGCTTCTTTGGAGCACCGGTCGTTTACCCTTGTCTCTGCGAAATGAAGGCTTCCAAATGCTTAGTGTCTGTGGCATGCGGTAGTACGGCTCAAGGGAGCAGTAGTACCACAGGACCTTGCGGTAGTACCACTCAAGGGAGCGGTAGTACCGCAGGGTCCAGTGGTAGTACCGCTCCTGGTGAGCGGTAGTACCACTAGCTCTGGCCCTGACACTAGCGCGTGCGGAAGTAGGTGCAGAAGTAATTTTTTTACTTCCGCCCCCACGCGGTAGTACCGCTCCCTGCGACCGGTAGTACTGTGCCGGATTTTCGCACAGTCCTAAACTCAGCGGAAGTAGCCACAGACGTAAATTATTTAGTCCGTGCCTTTCCAGCCCAGTTGAGCCCGGCCTTGCGGTAGTACCGCAAGGGTGCGCGGCAGTACTGCTCCGACGGTTCTACCGCTCGTTGCTATACGCAACAGGGCCTCGACTGGTCTCTGTCGTGCGAGCGGTGCTACCGCAACTTCAAGCGGTAGTACCACAACCCCTTGCGGTAGTACCGCGAGCGTATGCGGTAGTACCACGTGTCGCGGGCTGAGTGGGTTGGTAACGGTTGGATCTTTTCACCCACTATATAAAGAGGGTCTTCTTCCCCAAGAAGACTACCTCTTCCCTCCCGAAAGCTCCATTGTTGCTCAAAGCTCCATTTTCACCCGAGCTCTCTCCCTAGCCAATCAAACTTGTTGATTTTCTAGGGATTGGTTGAGAAGGCCCCGATCTACACTTCCACCAAGAGAAATTGATTCCCCCCGACTAATCCCTTGCGGATCTTGTTACTCTTGGGTGTTTGAGCACCCTAGACGGTTGAGGTCACCGCGGAGCCATATTCCATTATGGTGAAGCTTCGTGGTGTCGTTGGGAGCCTCCGATTAAGTTGTGGAGATTGCCCCAACCTTGTTTGTAAAGGTTCGGTCGCCGCCTCCAAGGGCACCAATAGTGGAATCACGGCATCTCACATTGTGTGAGGGCGTGAGGAGAATACGGTGGCCCTAGTGGCCTCTTGGGGAGCATTGTGCCTCCACACCGCTCTAACGGAGACATACTTCCTCTCAAAGGGAAGGAACTTCGGTAACACATCCTCATCTCCACCGGCTCCACTCTTGGTTATCTCTTACCTTTACTTGTGCAAGCTTATATTGTGTTGTATTCCTTGCTTGCTTGTGTGCTTGTTGTTGTTGCATCATATAGGTTGCTCACCTAGTTGCATATCTAGACAACCTACTTTGATGCAAATTTTAATTTGGTAAAGAAAAGCTAAAAATTGTTAGTTGCCTATTCACCCCCCCTCTAGTCAACTATATCGATCCTTTCACAAGGGGTCGTCATCTCCATCACAAGCTACTGCTAGTTGCAACACCGTTGCAGCTGCTACCTCGCTGCACCGCCTGTCACAAAACAAACCATGGATGCGGGCGCCCTTGAGTTGCAGCACTGCCCACCACACTACCCCCGTATTCGTGGGAGAGGAAGGAGCCGCGTGAGCGTCGCAGCCATCGGGAGGTAGGAGTCGCACAAGCACCATGGCAGGAGCCGCTCGCCGGGAAGATTGTTGTGTCGTGGCCCATGGCTGGCGAGATAGCTATTGAGGGGAGAGAGCTGTGAGGGGAATGAATGGTTGTACTGCATCGTGAAGAGATAAGCGGTGGGTGGGCCCAAATGCTAATGTGGAGAGAAAACTTAAGCGAGCGACGTGGTGCGACTGGCCGAAGATTCGGCCGGCATGTAGGCACGAAGGTTGTGGGGACCTACGTCGACTCAAACTGTATTGCATGGGAATACGAGCGAACCGCCGAGCGACGAGGGAGGGCTGGTGATGGTGTCATGGACTAGGGGGTCCTAGCTTAGCTGATCTTGGCCCTGGGCCAAGCTGACGACCCATGATAAAGAAAGAACTTCGGAGGCCTCAAACCCGCGATGTATCGAACACCGCCGATGACTTGACGTGTACTCCAAGGATAACTACTACGTTCGGCATGTGATCTCTAGTCGACAACCAATCTTATGTAACCCTAGATACCCTCGGTGCCTATATAAACCGGAGGGTTGAGCCCGTAAAGGTGATCTCATTCATTCATTACCATCATCCATACTAGCCTTAGGGTTTAGTCCACAACTTACGATGTTGAGGTAGATGAACTCTATACATTGATATATACATAATATAAGCCAGAGCAGGACGTAGGGTTTTACCTCTTCGAGAGGGCTCGAACCTGGGTAGAAACGCTGTGTCCATTGTCTCCTGTTACCCATCGATCCGATCTCATAGCTTGGGGGCCCCCTACCCGAGGTCTGTCGGTCTTTGAGGGTAGATATATATATAAGTGTGTGTGTGTGTGTGCGTGCGCGTGCGTGCGTGCGCGCGTGTGTGTGTGTTGTGTGTGTATTTTGATATCCCTAATTATCTCGGTTGCGACCTCCAATGCTTACAGTCTAGCAAAAATATCGTGATATGCTTTCTAGTGTCTTATTAGATGAGGTTTGCTTTTGTTCAACCCCCTCCCCCTAAGTAAGTTTAGGGATCTCAAAATACACTGTATAAATAGTAATTGTGTATTTACAAATTTTGCCTTAAAATTCGGATATCCCACTACCACGAGTGCCGACGACCGTGCAAGGCACCAAACTAAGGGTCAAGACCCGTCGAGCTATGGCTAGAGATTTCTTCTAACATGATTGAAGCAACAATCCTATCTGTTCTCATTTGATGAAACATTTTATTTTTCTACTAAAACAACATGTTCCTCTAGCAGTGGCATTGGGAACGACAGAAGACACAAATAATGGATGCCCAAATAAACTTAGTACTCCCTACGATCCAAAATAAGTGTCGCAGTTTTGAAGTGGGGTTAGTTCAAAACTCCTAGTTCAAAACCACGCCACTTACAATGGATCAGAGGTAGTAATAAACAAGGAATCCAAGATTAAGAACCACTCCCAATAATGAGAGGGGGCTAGAATTAGTTAATTTGTGTGAGCAACGTCGGCGGTGGAAGAATATGTGGTGATTTGCCGCTGTTGTGCCGAATGAGAAGAAGAAAATGAGAGTTTAGGAGAGAGAAAGGGAGAGATAAACGGACTGGTTAAACAAAAAGATACTACCCTTATGTCGACCACTAATCCGTAAAGCTTTTAGGGGAGGGGGGAGGGGTGGGGTGGCGGAAGGGTAGGGGTAGTGAAGCAAAGCTACGGGAGAATAAGCCACCCTAATGGATTTCTTAATATATCGGCAGGACAAAACTTGAGGTAAAAGAACGAATTTCATAACGCGCTCTTACGCACAACAATTTCTTACTTTTTTGGTCAACGCTCGTCTTCTTCCGCAAGCGTTTCTTTAACAAGACCAGTCTCATTAGCCAATCGCTTTGCAGCATAGAGCAAGCTGAGCGACCAAGGGTGGAAGAATGAGGCGCAACCTACAGCCTACTTACCGTAGATTGATTTTTCTCTTCCGTGGTCATTCCGTTTGGCTTTCCTGTAAGAAAAGATAAAAGGAGAAAACAAATTGAACTGCTCGCATTTTGCGAAAGCATCGTTGTGCAGTGCAGGGTTAATCAAATTGCTCAAGAGCCCTCTCGAGCAAAGTAGGTGACATGCATTGGGGTAGTTGGTTGTGTCTGATGTTGACACATTTTTCCCTAACATGTTGCACTGTTGGCTCTCAAGCTGCGATGCGCATGTTGTCGTTTCCCCCCAATTCGTCGATCTTCACGTGTGGGTGCAGTTGCATCTTATTCCGTCGTCGACAAGGACGAAAACAATAAAATGCCATGGTTTCCACTCCAAGCAGTTGCGTTTGGTCCATTCCATTTGTTGTGACTAGCTTTGATATTTGGATTCAGATACCAACACCAAACCAGCACCACCACCGGTGTGAGCCACACAGACCGGGGAGGCCCTCGTGTCCGGCTCGTGGTCGCGGGATGCCGAGGCCCACGTAGCCCGGCCCACCGAGCCGTGGCCACCCACTACTACTATATGCTCGGATACGACAGCCTCACCCGCCGGCGCAGCCTCGGCCAGTTGGAACAGACAAAGGGTGAGCGAAGTTTTTATGCCTATGGACGCTAAGATCATATTGGGCATTCCTCTATGCACACGCAATATATATGATTTTTGGTGCTGGAACTTTGAGAACAATGGCTCTTTCTCAGTAAAATCTGCATGCAGGATGTTGGTCACGACCAAGCAACGCCGCGAGGCATGGCTTGAGGGTTTGCCAGGAACGTCAACTTTAAATGCCGAGGAGGGGATGTGGAAGAAACTTTGGAACACCGAGGTACCAGTCAAGGTTCGTATGTTCATGTGGAGGCTTTCGAAACACTCGCTATCTACTGAGGATGTGCGGGCCCGCCGTCATATGTCTACTACTAGCACATGTGGTTTATGCGGAATGCCGGATTCGTGGAAACACTCCCTCTTGCAGTGCACACTGTCTAGGTGCATATGGGCGTTGGTGGATGAAGACCTCGCACATAAAATGTTGGTGCTTGAAGAACCAAAAGCGAAGCCATGGCTTTTTGCACTGATGGAATCTCTTACACATGATCAGTTTGTCCTCCTATCAATAACTTTGGTCGATATGGTATGCGAGGCGTAAGGCGATCCATGAGGGAATTTTTCAGAGCCCTCAAGCAGTTCAAAATTTTAGCAGAAGATACTGCGATGAGATGAACATGATAAAGCCAAAGGTGGTGCATGAGGTGGTATCTAACTCTGGCCAGGCAGCGCCGCAGCGACCTAAAGCACCTCCGATGGGCTATGCGAAGATACATGTCGATGTTGCAGTCAGGCAAGGGAGGGGAGGTTCTGCCGCAGCGGTATGTCGCGACTCCAGCGGCAATTATTTGGGGAGCTCTGCCCTAGTGGTCGAAGGCGTTGATGACCCAGCTTCACTGGAAGCAATGGCATGCAGGGAGGCAATGGCTTTGGCAGAGGATCTTCTCCTTAACAACTTTGTGATTGCCTCTGATTGCAAGCAAGTCGTCTCGGATATTACTAAAGGCAGTCGGGGGCAAATATGGTGCAATAGTGAACGAGATCAATCTCCGAGCTACTCAATTTCAATGTATTTTTTCTTTTGAGTGTCGTGCTGTGAATTATGAAGCACATAGTTTAGCCAGATTGTCTCAGAAGGGGTCCAGGGCGCCATGTTTGGCTTGGCCAACCCCATGACCTAGCTTGTATCCACTCTCTGTGGACTTTGAGTAATAAAACTGGCTTAATCCTCAAAACCCGCTGGCGCAACAATGGTGCGCCTGCTCCTCCACCAATGCTGTTGCGGCCTCATGCCCCTGCCCCCTCCTGTGTCGCGCCGTCGCGCTCCCTCCCCCGCCGTCCCTCCTCACCTTCTCCACCGCGCCCCCCGCACGCTCTCGCTCCGCGTGGCCGTCGTCGCGCCCGCCTGCCTCATCACCGCTGAGGACGACGGCTCCTCCTCCCGGGACGTCGCGGCTCAGAAAGGGGAGGAGACCTCCGGCCGGTTCGACCTAGGGGTGCCGCCGCCATTCGGGCTGGCTGACATCCGCGCCGCCATCCCCAAGCGCTGCTGGGTCAAGGACCCGTGGCGCTCCATGGGGTACGTAGTGCGCGACGTCGTCGCTGTGCTCGCCCTCGCCGCCGCCGCCGCCCGCCTCGACAGCTGGCTCGCCTGACCCGTCTACTGGGCTGCCCAGGGCACCGATTAGGTTGATGCATCTGTGCTCGATTCCTTCTTTCTTGTTGCTCTCCATGGCGAGCGGCTTCATCTTGTTGTTCTTTGTGAAGCGCTTCTTCTTGTTCACGCACTTGACAGCTGCGTTCGTTGACGGCTCAAGTGGCCTCGTGGAGTGCGTGTTGTGCTTCAAGTGCTTATTCTTCACGGCTTTGTTGCTCTTGTCGCAGTGTGTTGTCGTCTTGAGGTGTTTGACGTGGACGTTGTGGTTGTCGCGGTTGCTCTTGGTCCACGGCGTCTTGTTCTTGGTGTCACACTTTTTCATGTGCTCGGACTCGGTCTCGCAAACCATTGCCATGGAATGGATTTTGGTTTTCATTGCAAAGAGGTGAGCGAGCTCAAGGAGGATTTGCATCGGAAGAAGAGTAGGCCGAAGAGTGTCGACTTGAGTGGCGTCGTCTTGATGAAGAAGTTGTGAAGGATGCGCGGCTCACAATCATGTTGTGAAATTCCTCCATTTGAGTGTTGAGCTTGGCATCAAGATAGTCCCGAAGTGATTGGCATAGGTCGGTGGCGAGTTGCTCGATGCGATAGCTCAAAGCTTCACTTTCTTGATGGAGAGCTCATTGGGCGACGAAGAAGTGATTTTTGGTGACGTAGTCGCGTTCGTCATCTTTATCCTCGAAGAGTGGGTTCGCCGAAGAACTTGTCCTATCCATCATAACCAAATGGTGATGAGTAGGAAAATGAGAGAACAATACCAACGTTAACTTTTCCGAAGATTGAGGATGTATCGAGTATCACTCAACAAAATGCTATAATAGGAGAATTGGTACCGGGTTTTGTTTTCTCACACCTACAAGTAAAGGCTTATGCAGTAGCTCGGTTAGGATGAACGGCACAAAATTCAAGCAAGTGTTAGCCAAGATATTGATAATGTTGAAAAGATGCATGATACGTCTCCAACATATTTTTGATTGCTCCATGCTATATTATATTCTGTTTTGGACATTATTGGGCTTTATTATACACTTTTATATTATTTTTGGGACTAACCTATTAACCGGAGGCCCATCCCAGAATTGATGTTTTTTGCCTATTTCAGAGTTTCGCAGAAAAAGAATATCAAACGGAGTCCAAACGGAATGAAACCTACGGGAACATGATTTTCGGAACGAACGTGATCCAGAGGACTTGGACCCTACGTCAAGACATCAACCAGGAAGCCACGAGGTAGGGGGCGCACCTACCCCCTGGACGCGCCCTCCACCCTCGTGGGCCCCACGTTGCTCCACCGACGTACTTCTTCCTCCTATATATACCTACGTACCCCCAAACTACTAGATACGGAGCCAAAAAACTAATTCCACCACCGCAACCTTCTGTACCCGTGAGATCCCATCTTGGGGCCTGTTCCGGAGCTCCGCCGGAGGGGGCATCGATCACGGAGGGCTTCTACATCAACACCATAGCCTCTCCGATGAAGCGTGAGTAGTTTACCTCAGACCTTCGGGTCCATAGTTATTAGCTAGATGACTTCTTCTCTCTTTTTGGACCTCAATACAATGTTCTCCGCCTCTCTCGTGGAGATCTATTTGATGTAATCTTCTTTTGCGGTGTGTTGAGACCGATGAATTGTGGGTTTATGATCAAGTTTATCTATGAACAATATTTGAATCTTCTCTGAATTCTTTTATGTATGATTGGTTATCTTTGCAAGTCTCTTCGAATTATCAGTTTGGTTTGGCCTACTAGATTGATCTTTCTTGCAATGGGAGAAGTGCTTAGCTTTGGGTTCAATCTTGCGGTGTCCTTTCCCAGTGACAGTAGGGGCAGCAAGGCACGTATTGTGTTGTTGCCATCGAGGATAACAAGATGGGGTTTATATCATATTGCATGAGTTTATCCCTCTACATCATGTCATCTTGCTTAAAGCGTTACTCTGTTCTTATGAACTTAATACTCTAGATGCATGCTGGATAGCGGTCGATGTGTGGAGTAATAGTAGTAGATGCAGGCAGGAGTCGGTCTACTTGTCTCGGACGTGATGCCTATATACATGATCATACCTAGATATTCTCATAACTATGCTCAATTCTGTCAATTGCTCAATAGTAATTTGTTCACCCACCGTAAATACTTATGCTCTTGAGAGAAGCCACTAGTGAAACCTATGCCCCCCGGGCCTATTTTCCATCATATTAATCTCCTGACAACAAGCTATTTCTGGTGCCGTTTTTATTTTACTTTCTTTACTTTGCATATTTATCATAAAAATACCAAAAATATTATCCTATCATATCTATCAGATCTCACTCTCGTAAGTGATCGTGAAGGGATTGACAAGCCCTTTATTGCGTTGGTTGCGAGGATTTATTTGTTTGTGTAGGTGCGAGGGACTCGTGCGTGGCCTCCTACTGGATTGATACCTTGGTTCTCAAAAACTGAGGGAAATACTTACGCTACTTTGCTGCATCACCCTTTCCTCTTCAAGGGAAAACCAACGCAGTGCTCAAGAGGTAGCAAGAAGGATTTCTGGCGCCATTGCCGGGGAGTCTACGCAAAAGTCTACATACCAAGTACCCATCACAAACTCTTATCCCTCGCATTACATTATTTGCCATTTGCCTCTCGTTTTCCTCTCCCCCACTTCACCCTTGCCGCTTTATTCGCCCTCTTTTCTTCGCCTTCTCCCGTATGTTCCATGTGCCTTCTATTTGCTTGCTGAAAATCTATTGTTATGGATCCACTTAAATTGTTCTACTTGGATCATCTTCGATCCTTATGCGCTCGTGCTGAAACCCCAACTAGCCTAGTTGATGGGAAATCTTTAGACGAGCATGCTCATTTTGTGCGTCACCGTTTGTCTGAAAAAGGGAGACTCTTATGGGGTCAAATAAACAGATTGTTGTGTTATGCTTGGAATCTTTGTGAAATTTGTAATTTTACTTGTTACTCTAAGAACCCTAAAAAACACCTCCCCTACCTATGTGAGTTTAATGATAATGAAATCTTATCTTCTTATGCAAGGGGTGTTTATAGTTACTACGATATCGAACAAATTGAAGAATTTGTTGCTTTTAAGGGTGCTTATGAAGTTGCTTCTTTGATTGAAAAGTATGATATTACTCTCTACGAATCTGAAAATTTTTACATACTTAAATATTGCTATGAAAACTATGCTCATAATGTCTATGTCAAAGAATTTATTGAAAGAATGACCGTTGCTTTGGAAGAAAATAATGATATGCATGAATCTATGGATAATTATGATTCCGGTGATTTGATTTAAATATCCCTTGATAAACATGATGCTTGCGATTCTTGTGGCCATGATGCAAATATTTATGAAGATGAATTTGCTATAGTTCCTTACGTTAAACATGAGATCGTTGCTATTGCACCCATACTTGATAGTTCCTTCGATGAAAAGCATGATTGCAATGATGTTATTATAAACTCTCTTAATGTCAATTGTGTTAATGATATGCAAAACATCAAGCTTGGGGATGCTAGTTTTGTTATGACTACTATTTGTTGCAATGATCATGATTGGGGTGATTCTTCTTTTGATCTTAAAAATTTATTTAAGCCCCATGATGAATATGAGATTGATAATAGTGTTTGCAATGATATTGAAAGTAGGTTTGGAAGAGTGTCAACTTTAGATCCCACATACTTGGAGAATGTTCAATCTTATGACGTTTTTGATAAAAGTGGGTTTGGAGAGGTCATGACTTCAGTTAATGTTAATCCCACTATTTTGGAAGAGTGTCAACTTTGCATGCATGTGGATCGTGTTCAGAATTTGTTATCTGATAGATATTTTGTTGAATTTGCTTATGATCCTACATGTAATTATTATGAGAGAGGAAAATATGGTTGTAGAAATTTTCATGTCACCAAATTACCTCTCGTTATGTTGAGATTGCTATTGTTTCTTCCTTCTTCCATGCATATGCTAGTTTTTGCTTGCCTTGATATTTTGTTTGCTTATAAAATGCCTATGCATAGGAAGTATGTTAGACTTAGATGTGTTTTTCACATGCTATATGACGCTCTCTTTGTGCTTCAATTCTTGTCTTTCATGTGAGCATCATTGAAATCTGAATGCCTAGCTAGGGGCGTTAAACGATAGCGCTTGTTGGGAGGCAACCCAATTTTATTTTTAGTTTTTTGCTTTTTGCTTCTGTTTAGGAATAATCTTTGATCTAGCCTCTGGTTAGACTTGTTTTTATGTTTTAATTAGTGTTTGTGCCAAGTTAAACCTATAGGATCTTCTTGGATGATAGTTATTTGATCTTGCAGAAAATTCCACACACTTTCTGTTCACGAAAATAATTGTTAAGAATCACCAGAACGTGATAAAATATTGATTCCAATTGCTGCTGATCAATAAAAACATTGTCTAGGTCGTCCTATTTTGGCTGAATTTTTGGAGTTCCAGAAGTTTGCGCTAGTTACAGATTACTACAGACTGTTCTGTTTTTGACAGATTCTGTTTTTCGTGTGTTGTTTGCTTATTTTGATGAATCTATGACTACTAAAATAGTTTATAAACCATAGAGAAGTTGGAATACAGTAGGTTTAACACCAATATAAATAAAGAATGAGTTCATTACAGTACCTTGAAGTGGTGTTTTGTTTTCTTTCGCTAACGGAGCTCACGAGATTTTCTGTTAAGTTTTGTGTTGTGAAGTTTTCAAGTTTTGGGTGAAAGATTTGATGGATTATGGAACAAGGAGTGGCAAGAGCCTAAGCTTGGGGATGCCCATGGCACCCCAAGATAATCTAAGGACACCAAAAAGCCAAAGCTTGGGGATGCCCTGGAAGGCATCCCCTCTTTCGTCTACTTCCATCGGTAATTTTACTTGGAGCTATATTTTTATTCACCACATGATATGTGTTTTGCTTGGAGCGTCTTGTATGATTTGAGTCTTTGCTTTTTAGTTTACCACAATCATCCTTGCTGTACACACCTTTTGTCGGTGTGGAACGACACCTATGGGATCACAAGAATCCCTACTACGGTTGCCGGGGCGCGGGGTTGCGAGAAGAGCAGGATTAGTAACCAGCACAAGGATCGTTTACCCAGGTTCGGGCCGCGAGGATGCGTAAAACCCTAGTCCTGCTTTGGTGGGTGTATTTCAGAGAGTTCTTGAGCTCTCAAACTAGCTGTGGTGAGTGCGTGGTTTGAAAAAGCCGAATCCTTCTCCAGTATGCCATGGGCCTCCTTTTATAGTCGAAAGGGGTTGCCATAGTGGCACACAGGAGGTGGAAAGGCGTACAGTGCTATGAGCTTATCGCTCGTATTACAGGACAAGACGCATTTAATGCGTAGCTTAGGTGTCCCTTGCTTTATTGGGGACGGGGGCGAGGCCCGTCCCGTCCGTCGCCACTGCTCCTTGCTTCGACACGCGCCCTGGCCAGCGACGGATGCGGCGTCACATAGGCAGGCAGGCAGCTGAGGTGGCGCGGTGGTGGAGCCTCCACGAAGATCTGCATGCCGCCACGCAGGCGCTTGATGAGTTGGTCTGGGAGCTGCATGTTGCCACGCAGGTGCCTGCCCAGCTGGTTGGGCTGGCAGCTTCATGTGAGCGGCGGTAGAAACTTGGTTGGCGCGGGCCTGGCGGTGGCCCCGCTGGCGTCCTTGGTGAGAGCCTTGCCGGGTGGCTCGGCAAGGGTCTTGCCGTGTGGCCCGACAAGGGTCTTGCCGTGGCGCGCTGTCGTCCCCGGCAAGGACCTTGCCGGGGGTCTGGTGGCCTTCCTCGGCAAGGATCTTGCCGAGGATTGTCGTCTTCTAATCCTCATCTGATCTTGAGTGTTCCTTGTCTTCACAAAGATCTGCATGCCATCATGGAGGTGCCTCCCGAGCCCTGGCCCAACGTGATGTTGGAGACCGTGGGCTCAAGGGTGGCTCGCTCTGTTGGTGTGGGGCGAGCTGCCCCGGCAAGGGTCTTGCCGGGGGAACCTGCTTCGTCCCTCTGCTCCTTGTGGTCTTGGCCTTGGAGTTGCTCTGATTATCTTGGGCTTCGGTCTTACCTTGGCTCACCTCCCCTGTTCTGCTTGGTGTGACCGTGGGCACGGCTCCGACTGCCCGTGCACAGGTAAAGGGGTACAAAAGTGCGCCCCTCTTTTTGTACACCGACAGGAGCCCCCGGGCCTGGGCCACACATAAGCGCGACACGTTGTTGGGCCAGGCCCAAAACGGTGCGCGGGCAGGCGGGGCGGTTTTTACCGCGGTAAAACTTTTCGCGCGATGCGCTTTCCATGACCCGCGCGCGCGGCGCGGCATGGAGGGGTGCGCGTGACGTGGGCGGCATGCGTGGGGCGGTTTCCACACGCATGCGTCACATCGCAGTAAAGAGGCGGCTCACGCCTTCCCCGTAAAAAGAGGGAGGCGTGGAGGCGCGGCTCATTTACTGAATTGGGCCGGGTCGCGGTCTTCAAGGCATACACTCCCCAAGATCACGGGGTGGGGAGAGGTCGCTTCACCCGTCCCCTCGATTCTGCACGTCCCCCACGCGTCCTTCATGCGCCTAGGGTGGCAAGCGGTGGAGGCGGGAAACCGGGCCGTCGCTGGTTGGGGCAGCGGGTCGGTCCTAATTCCCTGCGCCTTTGGTGGCTGGATTGGCCGAGCGGGGCGGCCGAGCCCCGACCCCGCCCCTTTATAAAGAGGGGGAAGGGGGGATGGCGTCCCGCACTCTTCTGTCATCTATCTCCTCTCGCTTTTGCTTCTTCCTTTCACTCGCCATGGAGAAGAGGAATCCTGGTCCCTCGACGGTGGCGGCGAGGGTCACCGCACGACAGCGCGTCCCTCCTCCTCCTGAGCCCGCGGTGGTGGAACCGGCCGCGAGGGGAAGGGGGAGGGGGCGAGGCCGGGGCAGAGGTCGTAGTGCTCAGGGAAGAGGAGGACGGGGCGGCGCGCCGGCCTTGCCCCCGCCAATGATGCCTTTTCCGATGGAAGGCCATGTTGGAGACCAGCCCCGCGAGTTCTTCATCAGGCTACGCCGGCCTCCACGTCGCCGTCTTCGTCTTCCCGCCCCGTTTGCTCGGGAGATGGAGCGTGACCCGCCCCAATCCCTCAGATTGCACATGACGGGTTGTGGGAATGGGGGCACGCGGGTCGACGTCGACTTCCCGGCTCCTCGGGTCATGTACCTTCGTCGCAGGTGGAAGACGTTCGCTCGCATCCAGAGCCTGACGGCGGGGCTCGTCCTCTACTTCAAATTAATGGAGGACGGCCTGCTCTCCGTCAAGGTCTTTGGAGACTTCGGAACTCGCCTGAAGTGCTGCGTGGAGAGCTCCTTCGATGGAGATTCCGACGATGGAAGCTCTTCCTCGAGCGAAAGTGATGAGGAGGACAGCGGGGCAGATGACGAGGACGAGTCCGACTAGGCGTCGGACGCCCCGCGCTTGGGCGGGTGCGGCAGCAGCAGCATCTGCACCTGGCCGCTCCTCCGGCAGGGTTTTGCCGGGGGTGGGGCCAGCTCCTTGAACTTCTCGGGGCCGTCTCCTTGGGCGGCTGGCGTCGGGAGGCTGCTAAAGAGGAAGAGGGCGGGCGGCATGGCTGTCAACTCGGAGTACGCGGGCACCGACGCCTTCGTCGCGTACTGTCGGTCCTGCCGCCTCGTCTTCCACCTCATTTCCCGGCACCGTCATCACCGGCCCACCCGTGGGCGGCCACCGAGGTGTTCTCTTGGTGCTTTCTGCTGCTCGTAGCTCGCCTAGGCGCCCCTTTTGCCCTCTCGCCTTCTTAACCTGCCTCCTGAGGAGAGAGACAAGAAATGGATCACGGGCATCTTATCTCTTTTTTAATCTGTAAGCCTTCGGGCCTTGTTAAGTTTTAAAGCTTGTAATCCCCTTTGTGCATGTTTTTCATTCCGTACGGACTATACCTGTGTGGGATGCTTTTAATGAAAAAGGGATGTTTGCCGGGGTTTTCGTTCGTGGGCAAACCCCCGCGACAAGGAACGAATCCTTGTTACAATTTAAGATAAACGTTTTCACCTGGCAACAGGCCTTGCCGTCCCCCTACTTCGCTCGACCATTCTCGCGCCCTTGGCGGAGGCACGGATGAAGCGGGCTTAGGCTCCTCGTTCTACTTCCTTGCCACCGTGACTACAACCAAATCCAGGCCCAGGAGATAATCCTTGGGTATAGAAAAGGGGAGCACGGTGGCCTAGAAATAAAACGAGGTTTCACATACCCCAGTTCCGTTCCGAAATGCATGATAGAGGATGAAAGACTTATCTGGATCTGCAGCCCCCGGCAACCTTGTCTTGCCGCGGTTGGATCCTTGTGCTTGCAGCCCCCGGCAACTCTGGTTTGCCGGGGTCGGGACGCCGGTCGGTTTCCCTTCTTCCAAGTAGCTCAGCAGAAGTGCTCATGTGCCCTGCGAACCAAAGGAGGACAGAAAAGAAACAGATAGACGTGCACTCGACCTCTAGGCTAGGGGTTAGTCGCCGCTAAGCACTATCAACCCTAACCAAGGAAGAGACTCGACCTAGCATGCATGCTATAACTTAGGGTGCCAGCGCTTCATTTATTTATGCTCAGGGTCTGCGCCTGGCTTTGTACAAAGGGTTACATGCCTTGCCGGCAAAGCTTGTACAAAAGGTGGCTTGCCGGGAGGCCCGGCAAGCCGCGCCTTACGGGTAAAACTTGCGAAGATGCTCGATGTTCCAGGAGTTGCTCACTAGGACAACATCTTCGGTCTCCAGGCGGACTGCGCCGGGCCTGGTGACTCGTATTACCCGATAAGGGCCTTCCCACTTTGGCGTCAACTTGGTGGAATTCTTGGCCGTGCGCCGAAGAACAAGGTCGCCTTCCTCAAAGCTTCGGGCATGAACCTTGCGGCTATGGTAGCGGCGCAAGGCTTGCTGGTAGCGCGCTGCTCTCACAGCCGCCCGAAGACGATCTTCCTCAAGGGGCGTTGCGTCATCTTGGTGCAACTGCTCTTGCTCAAGCTCATCATAAGTGAGCACTCGAGGTGACCCGTATATGAGTTCCGTGGGGAGAACTGCTTCTGCCCCGTATACCAGGGCAAAAGGTGTCTGGCTGGTGGCTCGATTTGGCGTCGTCCTGATCGACCAAAGAACCGCCGGCAATTCATCAATCCAGCGCCTTCCACTCTTGCGCAGCTTGTCAAAAGTCTTTGTTCTTAGGCCTTGCAACACTTTAGCATTTGCCCTCTCCGCTTGGCCGTTGCTCCGTGGGTGTGCCACAAAAGCAAAACAGACCTTGATGCCGAGGTCTTGGATGTATTGCATGAAGGTGTGGCTTGTGAACTACGTGCCGTTGTCGGTGATGACTCTGTTTGGCACACCAAAACGGCAGACCAGTCCTTTGAAAAACTTGACAGCTGACTGAGCAGTCACCTTTATCACTGCTTCCACCTCCGGCCACTTTGTGAACTTGTCGATTGCAACGTACAAGTACTCAAAGCCCCCAACAGCGCAGGGGAAAGGGCCCAGTATATCGAGCCCCCAGACCGATAATGGCCAGGAGAGAGGGATTGTTTGAAGGGCTTGAGCTGGTTGATGAAGCTTCTTTGAATGGAACTGACACGCTTCACACTTGGTTACTAGTGCCGTCGCATCCTGGAGGGCGGTGGGCCAAAAGAAACCTTGCCGGGACGCCTTTCCGGCAAGGGCCCTCGACCCTATGTGGGAGCCACATATGCCTCCATGTATCTCTGCCAACAGCTCTAGTCCTTCCTCCCGGGGGATGCACTTCAATTTCACGTCATTCGGCCTTCTTCTGTACAGGACATCGTCGACGAACTGGTACAGGGCGGACCGATGGGCTACTTTCTCCGCTTCTTCCTGCTCCTCAGGAAGCTCCCCTGTTTGGAGAAATTGGACAGTATGCTGCGCCCATGCCGGAGCCTGGGGCTCGACGGCAAGGACCAAAGGCATCTCTCCCGCCATGGGAGCGGCTGTCTCTGCGGCCAGGGCTTGACGCCCTGCCGGAGCCAGTTGCTCTTGGGCAGGCTCAGCGTCCGCGGCAGCACCCTTGCCGGTGGCCCCAGGGGGCTCGGTAGGAAAGTACTTGCCGGGACCTGACTTCCTCCGCTTGTTCTGCCCTGTTGATGGTTCGACGGATGGTTGAGTTAACCGGAGCAAAAAGGTACCTGGTTCCATAGGTAGCTTGAATGCGGCACGCTTTGACAGGTAATCGGCAATGTCGTTCTCCATTCGGGGGACGTGCTCCGCTTGGATACCGTCAAAGCATTCCTCTAGCTTCCTCACCTCATCTACGTAAGCCTCCATCAATGGGCTCTGATAATATTTGTTGACCTGTCTGACAACGAGCTGCGAGTCACCCCTGACGATGAGCTTCTGAACCCCGAGGTCTGCCGCGATCCTGAGACCGGCAAGCAATCCCTCGTACTTAGCAGTGTTGTTGGTGGACATCTCCCTGGGGAAGTTCATCTGGATCACGTACTAGAGGTGCTCTCCAGTGGGTGCGACGAGCAGCACACCAGCACCGGTGCCTTGCAGCGAGAAAGCCCCATCAAAGTACATGATCCAGTCGCGGTCTGCTTCCTTGCCGGGGAGACTGGTCTCCTGGATTTCTTCGTTAGGCGTCGAGGTCCATTCTGCAATGAACTCCACCAAGAATCTGCTCTGGATTGTCGAGGAACTCTCAAACTTTAAACCAAAGCTTGACAATTCCAAGGCCCATTCCACAATCCTTCCGGTCGCATCTGAGTTATGCAGTATCCGTTGCAATGGGGGGCGGGTGACAACAGTGATCTCGTGGGCTTGGAAGTAATGACGCAGATTCCTCGAGACCATAAGGAGGCCGAAGAGCAATTTTTGCACACCGGAATACCTCGACCTAGCCCCCTGCAAGAGGGAGCTGACAAAGTAAACTGGGTGTTGCATCATCTTCTTCTTCTGCACCACCTCGCATGACTGCGCGAGCACTGCCTCGGTGGCACCAGATCCTGCCGAGGGCCCTGCCTTGCCAGCACCAGGCCCTGCCGGGGGGATCTTTGGCTTTCCATCCGCTGGTTCTGCCGCCACCACTGCCTCTTCGTCAACCTCTCTCTGCGCCACCAGTGTGGCACTGACCACTTGATTCGTCGCCGCTAGATACAGCAGCAACAGCTCTTGTGGTTTAGGCGCAACCAGTATTGGCGTGGAGGAAAGGTATTTCTTCAGATCCTGCAATGCTGCCTCGGCTTCTGGGATCCACTCCATTGGGCCTGCCTTCTTCAAGATTTTAAAGAAAGGAAGGGCGCTCTCGGCGGACTTGGAGATGAATCAGCTCATGGCGGCGACGCAGCCGGTGAGCCGACGCACATCCTTGATCCGCTTGGGCGCCTCAATCTGCTCGATAGCCTTGATTTTGTTTGGGTTTGCCTCGATCCCGCGTTGTGACACAAAGAACCCGAGAAGCTTGCCGGACGGAACGCCGAAGACACACTTCTCAGGGTTCAGTTTGAGGTTGATCTTGCGCAGGTTGGCAAATGTCTCTCCAGATCTTGCACAAGAGTTGGCCCATCCTTGGTTTTGACCACTATGTCATCCATGTATGCCTTCATATTTCTATGGAGCTGGGGTTCAAAACCAATCTGGACTACTCTTGCAAACGTGGAGCCAGCACTCTTCAAGCCGAAAGGCATCCGTAAAAAGCAATACGTACCACATGGGGTGATGAATGCTGTCTTTTCTTCATCCTCTTTTGTCATGAAGATTTGGTGGTAGCCCGAGTAGGCATCGAGGAATGATAACAGATCACACCCGGCCGTGGAGTCAACAATCTGGTCGATGCGCGGCAACGGGAAGGGGTCCTTGGGACAAGCCTTATTGATATCTGTGTAATCAATACACAGCCTCCACTTCCCATTCGCCTTGCGCACCACTACCGGATTGGCCAACCACGTTGGGTGGAGCACTCCTCTCACCAAACCTGCCGCTTCCAACTTCCTGATCTCCTCTGTGATGAACTCCTGCCTCTCCAGAGCCTCCTTTCTGGCCTTCTGCTTGACGGGCCGCGCATGAGGGCAGACAGCTAGGTGGTGCTCGATCACCTCCCTGGGAACACCGGGGATGTCAGATGCTTGCCACACAAACACGTCGACATTCGCCCGCAGGAAGGTGACGAGCGCGCCTTCCTATTTGCTGTCAAGGGTGGTGTCGGAGTAATTGGACACGGGTATCCCGAAGACGACAAGACAACATTTCAAGACATCGGGGCTAGCAAAGCCCCTCAGTCCGACTGCCCGGCCGCTCCTGCCGGCTCCTCAGTCCGACTGCTCCACCCGGCCGGCTGCCAGCTGACCGACTGCATCGACTAGCCGGCTGCCGACTGCAGTCCGACCCGGCATCGACAAGACACCGACGAGACGGTCGTACCCGAGCACTATTCACGTGTCATCCCCGCCATCATGTATAGTGTCACTTGTCTCCTGGCACTATTTATGAAGTGACCCAGGGGACAAGCATGACATGCACCATGCCTTACCCATGCCCACTAGCTAGCTTACATACTAAGCTACCCTCTCCTATAAAAGGAGACACACATCCATCCATCCATGGATGGACTCACACGTACACAACAAGCAAGCTAGCTAGCAAGAGAGCTAGCTAGCCATCCATCCATCCATTCCCACGGGCAAGCATGCCCAAGCACACATACGGCCATGCTCATGGCCGGCCACTAAAGCGTGCCTTGTGCACACATATATGGAGGCAGATGCCCATGGCACTGCCCCCAGATACAGCTCTAGGAGCACTTTGTATTGCCCGATGTACACCCCAGATATATATGCTCAGACATGCAGGAGTAGGGGTATTATCTCTCCGGAGAGCCCCGAACCTGGGTAAACTAGCGCGTGCTACTCGCATACCCGCTCCCGGTCCTATCAGCAGCAGTCTTACCCTCACACAAAGCCCTTGTGGCATCTGTCGACTCGCACCCCCCCCGTGAGAATACCACGACAGTTGGCGCCCACCGTGGGGCGGTACTATGCTACCGCGCTGCTGCTGGTTTCGTAGTCCGGGCGGGACCATCTTCGCCATCACCACCGCGGCGTCGCACCGTCCCTCCGATAGCGGTCGAGGGCTCGATATCGACACACCCTCGGAATGGCCGCGAGGGGCGGCGCATCCTTGCCGTAGGCCTCGCCTTCGTCATCATCACTGCGGCGTCGCGCCGTCCCTCCGATAGCGGTCGAGGGCTCGATATCGACACACCCTCGGAATGGCCGCGAGGGGCGGCGCGTCCTCGCCGTCGGGACCATCTTCGCCATCACCGCCGCGGCGTCGCGCCGTCTCTCCGGTAGCGCTCGGGGGCTCGACTTCGACCCGCCCCCGGAGCGGCCGCGAGGGACGGCGCATCCTCGTCGTCGGCCTCGCCGCCTCCGTCATCATCACCATTGCAACGCCGATCGTCCGTCCGCACACGCGCCGCGCGTGCGGTGCCTCGCTTCGGTCGGCCGTATCGGTGCGCGCGCCGTGCCACGTCGCTCGCGTCTGCTCCCCTCCATGCTCGTCTAGCTGTGGCCGTAGTGCGCGGTCGCTCCTTCATACACGCTAGCCAGCAAGCCAGTCAATCCTCATACCATGGTCGTACACTTCCTTACCTATGGTCAGATAATGCCAGTCAATGGCCAAACACGTCCCAGATATTGCTCGTACACAGCATACACACTAGCCGGACGGCAGTCAGACACTGGCCGGATACAAGAAGTACACTACCCGCCCCTGCGTGCGAGCTCTCCCTCCCGAGCCCCGCAGCGCGCCGTGCCTTTGCTCCCCTCGCGTGCCTCCCCGCCCGCGTCGGCCGCCGCTGCGGTGGCCGGCTTCCGCTCCCGCCGCGGCCGCATCCCGCTCGTCCGGCTCTCCGCCACCGCCGGGTCCGCACCCGCAGCTCCCACGCCGGCTGGTCGGCTGGCCGGCTCCGGCCGCCTGCAGGCCCGGACGCCTCTACCGCGCGCCTCGCGCCTCCGCCTCCGGCCAGGCACTGCTCGGGGTTGGCTCCCGTTCCGCACGCCTCGCTCCGCACCTGAGCGCCCGAGTGCGCCGGCTCTGCACCGCTCCGGCCACCTCTCCTCCAACGGCACCACGGCGCCGGCCCCGTCGCCCTCCGCCTGCTCTGTCCCGCGGCCGCGCATCCCGCCGCCTCGCTCCTCCACGGCTCCGACGAGCTGGCCGGCTTTGCCGAGCTCGCGCCCGGCTCTCCCCTTCGCGCCCCCGCGCCTCTCAGGCGCTGCGCCGCGCCTCCGTCCGGCCGCCCCGCGCGCGTCCACGACCCGGACCGTGCTCGTGGCCGGCTCCCCGCCCGGGCCGGCTGCTGGCTCCGACCGGTCGCCTACCGCCCGCGCCGGCTCCGGCTCCGACCCGGCCGGCTCCCGAGCACCGCCACTCCCGTGCTGGCCACTGCTCCGCCCCTGCCAGGCCGCCTCGCCCGCCCGCCGGCTCCCGCGGGCCGGCTTCGCCTTGCCACGGCCGCCTTGCCCCGCTAGCCGGCGTCCGTCCCGCTGCACCGACCCCGCGCCCCGGCATCTCCGCCTTCGCCCGTGCCTGGCCGCCTCCCGCCGCGCCTGCCGGCCTCCGCTCCGCTCGGCCTCGCCTGCGCGCCAGGCTCCTCCCGTCCGGTGGCCGGCTTCCCGTGCCTCGCCGCTCCGGCTGGGTGCTCCGCGCCCGTAGCCGGCTCCGCCTCCCGCCCCTGCGTCCGAGCTCTCCGACGCCGGCCCGCCATCCCCATGGCTCCAGTACCCAGCTGCCGCCTCCACCTGGACGGGCTGGCTCCCCCACGCGCCTCTACGGCCGCCTCCCCATGCTGCGGGTCCCCGCCGCATCCGGCCCTCATAGCGCGCTTCGGCGACGCCTCGCTCTTCCGAGAGCCAGCTCCCGCGCTGGCCGGCCTCGCTTGCCTCGAGGCCGCCTCGCCGCTGGCCGGCCTCGCTGCCCCATGGGCCGGTTCCGCCTGTTCCCCGCGGGTCGGCCCCTCCAGGCCTCCTCCTCCACCTCGCGCCGCAGCGCCAGCTCCCGGCCGCTGCTCCGCCCCTTGCCGGCTTCAGCTCCCGCGCCCCGCCAGCTCCGCCCGCCGGGATGCCGCCACGCGCCGACTGCTCCGCCTCTCGCCGCGCCCACGCCGGTTGTATACCGCGAGTTCCCCTGGCCGGCTGGAGAGAAGGAAAAGATAGAAAAAAAAAGAGAGAGAAAGAAGTCGGCTGGGACAAAGAGAAGAAAAGAAACACCCGTCCGGATGATTCGTCCGCCTGCTTCGCCACTCGGACGGTCAGTCGTGACCCACGCTGTCGGTAGTGCCAAGCCGGCTGGTCTGGCTCCTGTTCCGACGGCACACCCAGCGGGTGCGCTGACGCGCCCCCGCGAGGAGAGAAGACAAAGTAGTCGCCGAGAGATCCGGCGACTGCTCAGCAGTCGGCCCGAATCTCGGGGGCTACACCCAGCGGGTGTGCTGACGCGCCCCCGCGAAGAAAGAGAAGACAAAGTAGTTGCCGGGAGATCCGGCCCGACTGCTCAGCAGTCGGCCCGAATCTCGGGGGCTACACCCAGCGGGTGCGCTGACGCGCCCCCGCGAGGAGAGAAGACAAAGTAGTTGCCGGGAGATCCGGCCCGACTGCTCAGCACTCGGCCCGAATCTCGGGGGCTACACCCAGCGGGTGCGCTGACGCGCCCCGCGAGGAAAGAAGACAAAGTAGTTGCCGGAAGATCCGGCCCGACTGCTCAGCAGTCGGCCCGAATCTCGGGGGCTACACCCAGTGGGTGCGCTGGCGCGCCCCCACAGAGACAAGAGAAGAGTTTCGTCCGGCTGCCAGCAGCCGGCAGAAGAAGAAAACGGGTGCTGTAAGACGCCTCGCCGCCTAGCCGGTCGAGCCTGACCGGCCGGGACCCTCCTTCGAGCGATCGGGGGCTCGAAGGCTACACCCACTGGGTGTGATGGCTACACCCAGCGGGTGCGCTGGCTCTCTTCGGCAAACTCCGCCTCGGCTACACGAAAACCAATGTGAGCTCCTCACCCGCAGGTTTTTTCACCGCGAGAGCACGGATAACCTCGAGCGATGCTCGGGGGCTATCTCCGCATTTCATTACAGTTGCATCACTATTCGCCCCGGCGCCAGCCAGAGTTGGCCCGGGGGCTGGCCGCTTGGCCTGAGATGTTAGTTCCCGCAGACGGCTTAGTAGCGTGCGTGGTATGAAAAGCCCACTCTTAGTCACAGACCGCAGAGCGGCTGTCCGACTGGCAAGAGTGAAAGCTGAAGGCCACCCACGCGAAAAACGTCCGGGAAGAAAAACGCTTCGGGCGACCCGACCGTTTTCTTTATGAGTATCTACTCGGTTAAATTCGCTCCCAGAGTCTGAGTATTGTACACTCCACTCTGCGGCCCACTCTCAGCCACAGACCGCAGAGCGGCTGTCCGGCAAGCGAGAGCACAAGCCAAAGAGCGGAGGGAACATGAAAGAGATGAAAGGGGGCTCGGACGAAACCGAGTCGGCACCCTCCGCATAAAACTTGCAGTGCTAAAAAGCAATCACTTGACATATCTGCATGGACTAACTTTCTCTTTTGCATGATCATTTCCATGAACACTCGCGAAAAAACCTCCGCCCGACTTTGCCAAGTTGCCCGGAGGCTTGGGGGCTACTGTCGGAGTAATTGGACATGGGTATCCCGAAGACGACAAGACAACATTTCAAGACATCGGGGCTAGCAAAGCCCCTCAGTCCGACTGCCCGGCCGCTCCTGCCGGCTCCTCAGTCCGACTGCTCCACCCGGCCGGCTGCCAGCTGACCGACTGCATCGACTAGCCAGCTGCCGACTGCAGTCCGACCCGGCATCGACAAGACACCGACGAGACGGTCGTACCCGAGCACTATTCACGTGTCATCCCCGCCATCATGTATAGTGTCACTTGTCTCCTGGCACTATTTATGAAGTGACCCAGGGGACAAGCATGACATGCACCATGCCTTACCCATGCCCACTAGCTAGCTTACATACTAAGCTACCCTCTCCTATAAAAGGAGACACACATCCATCCATCCATGGATGGACTCACACGTACACAACAAGCAAGCTAGCTAGCAAGAGAGCTAGCTAGCCATCCATCCATCCATTCCCACGGGCAAGCATGCCCAAGCACACATACGGCCATGCTCATGGCCGGCCACTAAAGCGTGCCTTGTGCACACATATATGGAGGCAGATGCCCATGGCACTGCCCCCAGATACAGCTCTAGGAGCACTTTGTATTGCCCGATGTACACCCCAGATATATATGCTCAGACATGCAGGAGTAGGGGTATTATCTCTCCGGAGAGCCCCGAACCTGGGTAAACTAGCGCGTGCTACTCGCATACCCGCTCCCGGTCCTATCAGCAGCAGTCTTACCCTCACACAAAGCCCTTGTGGCATCTGTCGACTCGCACCCCCCCCCCCCCGTGAGAATACCACGACAGGTGGAGCCTATGGTGAAGGCCCCTCCCGTGCCATCCTCTCTGGCGGACACCCTCTTGGTCTGCGGCGGCTCAACTCTGGATTTCTTGCTCTTGTCGGTAGAGCTCTCTGGCACATCCTTGACGGTAGCACAACACTCCGAGGAGGTGCGCTTGCCGGAGTGGGTGCGAGAGGTCTTGCCGGGCTTCTTCTTCCCTCCTGGGCCTTCAGCGGCAGGAGCAGGCGCCTTGACGGCAGCTGGTGCAACTGCTTCCCGGTAGAGTTGGTCGGCGCAGATCAGCGCGTCCTTCTTGTTGGGGGGGGGGGGGACGGAGATGATGGTCAACGGCCCGGGCATCTTTAGCATGTTGTAGGCGTAGTGTGATGCTGCCATGAACTTGGCTAGTGCCGGGCGGCCGAGGATACCGTTGTAGGGCAAGGGGATCTCGGCCACGTCGAAGGTGATCCTCTCCGTTCTCTAGTTCAACTCCCCTCCAAACGTCACGGGCAGTGTGACCTTCCCCTTCGGCTGGCTCCTCCCCGGATTGACCCCTTGAAACGTGCCCGTTTCCTCGAGGTCTCCATCAGGGATTTGCAATCTTTTTATCACGACAGGCATGATCAGGTTCAGGCCGGCCCCGCCGTCAACCAACATCTTGTTCACCCTGAGGTTGCGTATCATTGGCGAGACCAACAATGGAAAACACCCGACCGCGGTTGTGCGGTCAGGGTGGTCCTCGGCGTCAAAGATGAGGGGCGTGCTGGACCACTTCAGCGGCTTCTGAGCGTTGAACGACGGCTCCGCTGCTGTACTCTCACGCGCCCACTGCTTGAGCTGGCGGTGAGAAGTATGCAGCGAGGCGCCGCCATCGACGCACATGACCTTCGTAGCCTTCTGGAACCCTTGCTCACCGGACTCATCGTCCTCGTCGTGATCATCGTCTTCTTGTTTCTTGTCACGGCCCCGGGCGGGCCTCTCTTGCTGGTTGTCCTTGCCGGGGCGGCTTCCTTGGCTGCCACGCTTCTTGCCGGATCCCTCAGTACTGTCCTGGTCCTTCTCCTTGTCCCGCCTCTCGTACTCAGCTTTTTGCTTCTCAGCAAGCAGCTCGACTTGTCGGCAGTTCTGGAGGTCGTGCCCTTGGTGCGGTGGATCTTGCAGTATTGCTTGCCGGAGCTTCCTGGCTTGTCGGTAGCCGCCAAGGCCCAGCAGGCGGCGCACCCGGCAATCTCCTTGCTGGGGGCGTCTGCCTTGACATTCTTGCCGGCACCGGTGTCATCAGATCCTTCAACGGCAAGCACGGCCTTGTCTTTGCGTTTCCTGTTGCGACGCCGGCCCTTCTTCGTCGGGGTGGCGGCGTCTTCATCGGTAGAGTCGGTTTCCGCACCGGCGTCTTCGCCGGGGTACTTCCTTCCCTCTTCAGCCCGAGCGCACCTATCGGCCAGAACGTAGAGCTCGGCCACATCCTTAACCTTGGTCATCGCCAGCTCTTCGCGCATCTTGCGGTTGCGCACGTTCTGGTGGAACGCACTGATCACAGCGGCGGGATGAACGTCGGGGATGTTGTACTGCACCCGGCTGAATCTCTGGATGTACTTGCGCAGGGTTTCCCCTTCCTTCTAGGGAATGATATGCAGATCACTGGCCTGGCCATGAGCCTGGTGGCCTCCTGTGAAAGCGCCAATGAACTCATGGCACAGATCCGACCAAGAAGAAATGGAATCCACCGGCAAGTGCATCAACCAAGACATAACATTGGGCTTCAGCGCCAGCGGGAAATAGTTGGCAAGCACCTTGTCGTCGCAAGCTCCAGCAGCCCGCATCGCGATGGTGTAGATGCTGAGGAACTCGGACGGATGGGTCTTGCCAGTGTACTTCTCGCCGATGTCGGGCTTGAACGTGCGGTGGGACGGCCACTGGAACTTCCGCAGCTCACGGGTGAAGGCCGGGCAGCCCACCTCGTAAGGTAGGCCGCAGGATCCCCCCGGTGCTGGGTGGTCCATAGCGGGTCCCGCCCGCTTGTCCGACTAGCAGCACGTTTCGCGCCGGCGCTCGACGGTGGTCCGAGCGTCTTCGTGAGCTCGTTCCCGAAGAACCTGGCGCTGGTCGCGGGGGGTCCGCGGGTCGGACGACGCTATGGAGATATTATCACAAGCGTCGTCACGACGGGCCGACGCCCGCGGCGGCTGGCAAGGAGGAGGAGAGTGCACCGTGGCCGCAGCTCCCCCGGTCCTCCCAGTGCCAGCATGTGGTGGCTCGGTGGAGTGCCGACCCGAGGGCCCTGCCGGCCGCGGATCGTCTTTGTTGGCGATGGCGACAAGGCTCTGGATGGTGGCCCTCCACTCGTCGAGCTTCTCTGCAGCAGGAGGGAAGTCGAGGAGCAGCTGCGCGCATGCCAAAGCTTCTGCTGGTGTGGGCGGCAGCGACAGCTGCGTGGATCGCGGCGCGCTTCGACTTCTAACTACGTTAGAAGGAGCTCCGTTACGACCCCGCGGCTGCGTGCCATTTTCGCCAGCACTTCGGCGGGCATGCTGAACCCCTTCATCTCGCGGATGACGCACAGGGCTCTTCCCACGGCGGTGCCCAGGGTCGCCAGCGTGGTGACGCTGCTCGGCGCACACACCATGGGAAGAGCGCGGAGTGGTCGCCGGTGTGGGCATCTTGGAGGTCGTGGCGCCGCCCGGAGGTGGCACAACGACACCCCTGGAGGGCCCTGCGCCGCCTGCGGGGGGCCCAGCTCTGTCTTCGGATCCAGCAATGTGCGGCCAGTCGTCTGGCGTGCGAACGACGCCGCTCGCCAGGCTCTGACCGCCAGGGCGATGCTGGTGCTCGCGGACCGCGGCCCGGGTCCTGTCCGCGACCGGTCCACTGCTTGTCCGCACCGGCACGGGCCGTTCGGCTCCCAACGAGCCGATCGCCGTGGCCGTCTTCTTCTTAGGAGCCATGGCGACGAAGAACTGCTAGGCTAACTACTAGACCAGATTCTCACAATTGCGCCCCCCTACCTGGCGCGCCAAAGATGTCGGTGTGGAACGACACCTATGGGATCACAAGAATCCCTATTACGGTTGCCGGGGCGCGGGGTTGGGAGAAGAGCAGGCTTAGTAACCAGCACAAGGATCGTTTACCCAGGTTCGGGCCACGAGGATGCCTAAAACCCTAGTCCTGCTTTGGTGGGTGTATTTCAGAGAGTTCTTGAGCTCTCGAACTAGTTGTGGTGAGTGCGTGGTTCGAAAAAGCCGAATCCTTCTCCAGTATGCCATGGCCTCCTATTATAGTCGAAAGGGGTTGCCATAGTAGCACACAGGAGGTGGAAAGGCGTACGGTGCTATGAGCTTATCGCTCGTATTACAGGACAAGACGCATTTAATGCGTAGCTTAGGTGTCCCCTTGCTTTATTGGGGACGGGGGCGAGGCCCGTCCCGTCCGTTGCCGCTCCTCCTTGCTTCGACACGCGCCCTGGCCAGCGACGCATGCGGCGTCACGTAGGCAGGCAGGCAGCTGAGGTGGCGCGGTGGTGGAGCCTCCATGAAGATCTGCATGCCGCCACGCAGGTGCTTGATGAGTTGGTCTGCGAGCTGCATGTTGCCACGCAGGTGCCTGCCCAGCTGGTTGGGATGGCAGCTGCATGTGAGCGGCGGTAGAAACTTGGTTGGCGCGGGCCTGGCGGTGGCCCCGCTGGCGTCCTTGGTGGGAGCCTTGCCGGGTGGCTCGACAAGGGTCTTGCCGTGTGGCCCGGCAAGGGTCTTGCTGTGGCGCGCTGTCGTCCCCGGCAAGGACCTTGCCGGGGGTCTGGTGGCCTTCCTCGGCAAGGATCTTGCCGAGGATCGTCGTCTTCTAATCCTCATCTGATCTTGAGTGTTCCTTGTCTTCACAAAGATCTGCATGCCATCATGGAGGTGCCTCCCGAGCCCTGGCCCAACGTGATGTTGGAGACCGTGGGCTCAAGGGTGGCTCGCTCTGTTGGTGTGGGGCGAGCTACCCCGGCAAGGGTCTTGCCGGGGGAACCTGCTTCGTCCCTCAGCTCTTTGTGGTCTTGGCCTTGGCGTTGCTCTGAGTATCTTGGGCTTCGGTCTTACCTTGTCTCACCTCCCCTGTTCTACTTGGTGTGACCATGGGCGCGGCTTCGACTGCCCGTGCACATGTAAAGGGGTACAAAAGTGCGCCCCTCTTTTTGTACACCGACACCTTTTGAGAGAGACACACATGATTAGGAAATTATTAGAATACTCTATGTGCTTCACTTATATCTTTTGAGCTATATAGTTTTTGCTCTAGTACTTCACTTATATCTTTTAGAGCACGGTGGTAACTTTTGTTTTATAGAAACTATTATTCTCTCATGCTTCACTTAGATTATTTTGAGAGTCTTAAATAGCATGGTAATTTGCTTAAATGATCCTAATATGCTAGGTATTCAAGTCTAGTAAAAACTTTCTTATGAGTGTGTTGAATACTAAGAGAAGTTTGATGCTTGATGATTGTTTTGAGATATGGAGATAGTGATATTAAAGTTGTGCTAGTTGAGTAGTTGTGAATTTGAGAAATACTTGTGTTGAAGTTTGCAAGTCCCGTAGCATGCACGTATGGTAAACGTTATGTAACAAATTTGAAACATGAGGTGTTCTTTGATTGTCCTCCTTATGAGTGGCGGTCGGGGACGAGCTATGGTCTTTTCCTACCAATCTATCCCCCTAGGAGCATGCGCGTAGTGCTTGGTTTTTTATGACTTCTAGATTTTTGCAATAAGTATGTGAGTTCTTTATGACTAATGTTGAGTCCATGGATTATACGCACTCTCACCTTTCCATCATTGCTAGCCTCTTCGGTACCGTGCATTGCCCTTTCTCACATTGAGAGTTGGTGCAAACTTCGCCGGTGCATCCAAACCCCGTGATATGATACGCTCTTTCACACATGAACCTCCTTATATCTTCCTCAAAACAGCCACCATACCTACCTATTATGGCATTTCCATAGCCATCCCGAAATATATTGCCATGCAACTTTCCACCATTCCGTTTCTCATGACACGTTCATCATTGCCATATTGCTTTGCATGATCATGTAGTTGACATAGTATTTGTGGCAAAGCCACCATTCATAATTCTTCCATACATGTCACTCTTGGTTCATTCATATCCCGGTACACCGCCGGAGGCATTCATATAGAGTCATACATTGTTCTAGTATCGAGTTGTAATCACTGAGCTGTAAATGAATAGAAGTGTGATGATCATCATTTTCTAGAGCATTGTCCCAAGTGAGGTAAAAAAAAGAGAAGAAATGCCAAAAAAAAGAGAAGGCCCAAAAAAATGATGAGAGAAAAAAGAGAGAAGGGACAATGTTACTATCCTTTTTACCACACTTGTGCTTCAAATTAGCACCATAATCTTCATGATAGGGAGTCTCTTGTTTTGTCACTTTCATATACTAGTGGGAACTTTTCATTATAGAACTTGGCTTGTATATTCCAACAATGGGCTTTCTCAAATGCCCTAGGTCTTCGTGAGCAAGCAAATTGGGTGCACACCCACTTAGTTTCTTTTGTTGAGCTTTCATATATTTATAGCTCTAGTGCATATATCCGTTGCATGGCAATCCCTACTCCTTGCATTAACATCAATCGATGGGCATCTCCATAGATCATTGATTATCCTCATTGATGTGAGGCTTTCTCCTTTTTTGTCTTCTCCACATAACCCCCATCATTATATTCTATTCCACCATAGTGCTATATCCATGGCTCACGCTCATGTATTGCGTGAAGGTTGAAAAAGTTTGAGATTACTAAAGTATGAAACAATTGCTTGGCTTGTCATCGGGGTTGTGCATGATGAGAGCATTCTTGTGTGACGAAAATGGAGCATGACTAAACTATATGATTTTGTAGGGATGAACTTTCTTTGGCCATGTTAGGGAACGGATGCGGATGACTGCGGCTATGGCCGGCGCGGCAGTTTATATAGCAATGCTGGGCGGGCGGAGGGACGGACGTGTGGCGCCGGAGTAGCCGCCTCGGCAACCGCGTATCATTAATGTGGGCGGCAGATGGACGGACGGACGGCACTTGTGTCGTTTGAAGGCGGAGCAATCGCCTGCACCGGGAAGCGGGGCGGGCGGCGCTGACTGTTTCGGGTAGAAAGCGCGCGCGGGCGAGGAGATGACTTTACTTGGAGAGGATGACAATGGGGACCCACCAGGTCCATAGCCTCACGTACGCAAGTGCCTCCTAATTTTATATATATATATATATATAACTATAATTTATTTTGCTTCCTCCTGGTTTCCTGACATCACGGTCCCACACCATTGTCAACCTATGTAGTAGTCAATAAACGAGAGAATTGCACAAGAAGCGGCCGACAACTGGGACCAAGCAGCTCGAGCTGTATTTGTGTTTTTGAGGTGTGAGCACTGCAGAGTTTTTCGATGTTTAGCCCAGATATTAATTTTTCTCCTCTGAACAACAACGAAAACATCGTTGCAGGTATTAACTGGGCGGGCTGTGGCCCGTCTAGCCCAGGCCAGATATCCAGCCCAGATATTAATTTTTTTCAAGCTGAAAATGGCTAGCCCAGCTATACTTTTCTTTAGGAATACCCAGGCAAGGTCAAGTTGTTATTCTCCGCCCCGCTGGGCTGCAAATCTTTCCTAGGAGGGATGCATTAGACTTAACAAGAAAATGGGCTTTAAGAAATAATAAATGGGATGTAATTATAAAAACTGGGCAGTAACTATAAAAAATGCACCAAACACGTGATTACTTTATCTGCCCACCATGGCTTCCTCGCGCTCCAGCGCTCTTCGGGACGGGCGGACGACGGACCACAAAGAGATGGCAGCCATTGCTGCCGACCGGCTGGCCGGCAGGCAGCCGGAGGATGACGACGTCCCAATGGAGAACATGGTAGTCGACGATCCGGCGCCAACCCCCTCATCCACGCCATCCTCGCTGGTGCATTGCACCATGACCATCGGCGAGGCCCGTGCCCAATATATGGACAGGGTGAGGCAGATGCGTGAGGAGCAGTTCCGGGAGGCGCAGGCCGACGCCGCCTACAACCACCATCTCCTCCAGGAGCACCTGCAGGCGGAGGAGCAGATCGCCACGGAGCGGGCGGAGCAGGAGGCGCTGCTCGACTCATACCGCTCTGCCCGCAAGGGCCGCCTCGAGCGCTGGCGGTACCGCATGCGGGTGGCGGAGGCTGCGGCCGCCTACAAAGAGGCTAGCAAAGAGGGCGATGAAGCGGGCGAGGCGCTGTTTAGCAAGTTCGAGGACGAGGCAGAGGACAATGCCGGCTCCGACGAGTCCCCGCTCCGCTGGCGTCGACGAGGCCCTGCTCCGCCGAGGCCCCGCGGCGCCAACAACGAGGCAGAGGACACCGCCGGCTCCGCCGAGGCCCCGCCCTGCCAACAACGAGGCAGAGGACATCACCGGCTCAGCCGAGGCCCCACCCTGCCGGCAACGTGGGGGAGGATTTCCACCGCTCCGCTGAGGCGCCGCCCGTCGGCAACGAGACAGAGGACATCGCCGGCTCCGCCGAGGCCCCGCCTCGTTACCAACGAGGCCGCGCCACACAGAAAACGAGGAAGAGTAGAACATGGTAGGTCGCCGCCGCTCGGGTCCAAGTAAGGCCACCGCTGCTACCCTCCGGTTGAAGCCAAGCTAGGCGGGTTGACCATTGACGGCCGGTTAGCTTCTTGGCGGCGACGTGGAGTCGGAGAGCTGCGCTGGAGAAGAACACTGTTTCTACTTAACTGCCGGTGCAGTTGGCTGACTGACACGTGGGCCCAACAGGCCACATGTCAGTTACGCAGCTGCACCTGCAGTTAAGTCACTGAAGCTTTTGTTCGGCTCAGCGGGACACAGGTGGGTAGCTTTGGTTAATTAATTATACCTCCAGCGCACCCCTTTTTAGTTGAAGAATGTATGAAATGAAATTCGGCATGTTTATATGAAATCCGACCGTGTATGAATGAATTTATTTCGATTAGTTCGAATTCCTGTATCACTGGCATTGGATGAACATGCAAAACAATACATACTAGCATTATTCCCAGGGTGATCACCTCGTTTGCAGCAGTTTCACATGTACTCCCTCCAGTCCTTTCTAGTCGTGCATACAAGTTTTGTCTGCAGTCAAAGTATCTCTACTTTGACCAATCTTATACAAAAAAGTATGCACTTTCACAATGTGCAAAGTAAAAAGGAACAGAAGGAGTACAAAGAGTTTGGGCAGCTTTTTAGCATTTCTGTACATTGCAATCAAACACACAAGCCTGACAATTCATAGAGAACATTCAAAACAATCGATGATTATGCATCTCAGCGACTCACATGTCAGAGGCAATATTTACTTCACAACTAAAGAATAAAGAATAAATTGATCGACGCTGCTGACAGCAAAGGGCGTCCCATTTAAAAATATCAAACGCATGTCTTGCTAAAATCAATGAGCAAAATTTGACAAGGTTGTCCCATTCCAAAATATCAAATGCCTACGATTGTGGAATGGGCAGGGTTTGCTATTAGTTCGGACATTGACATGGCACCTCGTGCTAAATAAACCAGCTGTTCTTTTTGTGCAGTTCCACCAAAATCAACCAAATTCGCGCGTAGCTTGTATGATTTCGCCCTTATATGTTGCAACGCCTTGAACTTATCGGCACCTCCTTTCTTGTGGTGGAAATGAATGATTCGATGTATTCATGAACATTTTGTGCAGTTCCCATTGAAATCAAGCTGAGCACCCCTGTTTGCACAAATACAAAAAAGTGATTAGTATAAAGCAAACTGTACTATGAATTGACAGTTTCAACAGGTACATACATGGTCCATGTAGAGCACACTTTTAGAAAAATGGAACTCACCAGAAAGAATCCTAGAACAACATTGTACTCGCGCATCACAGCAAAAAAATGGAGATTTGTCAGTTCTTCTGAGCTGAAGTTAGTTTGGTCTTGTGGGGAGTAATGTAACCATCCTTCAACTGCTCCTTCTGATGAGAAGATAGACAGGGCTTCTTCATCCTGGCATAATCGGAACTAGTCACTTCACGTGCTCCATATTCTTCTTCAGAGGAAGATGATCCTGTTGTGCAAAGACAAGAGGACTACTAAATGCTAGCATCCCTGTTTGCTCGAAAAAAAAGGAAAGGAAATATTTAAAACAGCACAGATGAAGCACTTCTCAAGGACAATACCACTTTTTCATGACAGTATCTAAACAGTAGCACAACACCAATAGAGATGACAAAGCTCAATCATATGGATGAAATCAGTGGGCGAGTACCAACCTTTGTCAGGAGGCTTATTGTGTAGAGCATACAGATGAAGCACTTCTCCGGAACCATCTATTGCTATCTACGGTGGTGGCCATGCTTACTATATACTCCTCGATTAGATTAATGTTTCCAACATCTTCTTGTGCAGTTCCACTAAAATATATGGTATCTTCAAAGAAGATCCCTGTTTGCACAAGTAGAGATAATTACATATTACATTAAGAGTGGCATCAAATCAGTGGCAAAACAATTGCTCGTTCCAGCCATAGCAATAAATTAAGATGCAAAACTATATCATTACTTGTGTCATCACAGTTCTAGAGCTTCATTACAGCACCGGGAGTTGATTTTTGTTTTTCTTCCGCTTGTTCTTCCCCTTCATCACTTGGTTCAATAACAGACAAGCTTCGCCTTCAATGTAAGATTTGGCATGTCAATTAGGGAGCACAAGTATAGTACTAAACTTAATTTTCTGATGAAAGTGGCAAAATACAGGCCAGCAGTTGTGAAATATCCTTATCTTACCTCAATGGGATATTACGGTGCACATACAGATTGGAAGTCTTGTCTCCATTTGTGCAGTTCACTAAAATCAAGCAACATTATTGTACAAGTAGCACAACATATGAAAGCACACTGCAGAATCATGTGAAAGAAGGCTAGTACTGACCTCTCATGATGTGGAATTCAAACAACTCACAAGAAGAAGATCTGAACCAAATTCGCCTTAACGGATAGGAAGTAAGATCTCCTCTTGTGCAGTTCCACTAAGATCAAGCAATCAAGCAACATTGTCGGTGTGACATTTTGGTTGAACTGCACAAAACACTCTTAAAACAAAAGTGTTTCGTGAAGTGCAACAAAAGGTCACAATGGCAACGAGGTGAAGTAGATAACCCTGTTTACACAGAGGTGCAAAGGAAACAATTAGTGGTCAATAACGGTGGATGACACAGAAGCCAACAAAAAGAAGCATCTACCTTATCTAAATGGGAAAGAAAGCAAGACAATAGCATTTCTCAAACGGTGGCATTGATTAATATTAACATAGAGATTATATTAACAATAAAATTCATTAAACATGTAATTTTCTTTTAACTGTGGCATTGCATCAATTTTCCAGCGGCATTATTAGAGGGTGTTTGTTTACAGGGACATTTTGGTGTAGGGACTAAAAAAACTCCGTGTCAGTCCCATCTAAACCAAACAGGAGGGACTTTTAGGGACTAAAAGTGGGCATTTGGGACTAAAGAAAGAAGACCCTGAGGGAGTCTTTTTGGAACTTTTTCCAACAGTCTAAGATCTTCCTCTCGTTCCCAAGTAGCTTCCTCCTCGGTGTGGTGACTCCACTGAACCTTGCAGAACTTGATGATCTTGGTACGAGTGATTCTCTCTGCAGTCTCAAGAATCTTAATAGGTTTCTCCTCATAAGTCAGATCATTCTCCAACTGAATTGCCTCCAGTGGCACTGTATCTCTCAAAAAAATGTGCGCCATCTCTGCATGACACTTCTTCAGCTGGGAAACATGAAACACATCATGAACTCCCGACAAAGCCTCTGGTAATTCCAGCTGATATGCAAGCTCTCCTCTACGTTCTAGAAGTCTGTACGGTCCCACAAACCGTGGTGCTAACTTTCCTTTGACTCCAAATCTCTTAATACCTCGGAGTGGAGACACTCGAAGATATGCTCTATCTCCCACTTCATAGATCACTTCCTTGCGTTTAGCATCGGCATAACTTTTCTGCCTTGACTGAGCTATCTTAAGTCTGTCATGAATCAACTTGACCTTCTCCTCAGAATCCCTAATCAAATCAGGTCCAAACAATTTGCGATCTCCAACTCCATCCCACATCAAAGGTGTCCTGCATTTCCTGCCATACAATGCCTCGAAAGGGGCCATCTGCAAACTGGCTTGGTAGCTGTTGTTGTACGAGAACTCTACGTAGGGTAAGTTATCATCCCAACTAGACCCATAGTCTAGCGCACAAGCTCTCAGCATGTCCTCCAGAATCTGATTGACTCTCTCTGTCTGCCCATCAGTCTGTGGATGGAAGGCTATACTGAACTCTAGCAAGGTACCCAAAGTTTCATGCAACTGATTCCAAAACTTTGAGGTAAACCGTGTTCCTCTATATGATACGATGCTCCTCGGAACTCCATGCAGACATACGATCCTGCTCATATATATCTTTGCCAGCTTAGCACTTGTATAGGTGGTCTTCACTGGAATGAAGTGAGCAACCTTGGTCAAACGATCCACTATCACCCAAATGGAATCATAACCTAAACGGGTCCTGGGTAACCCCGTGATAAAGTCCATACCAAGTTTATCCCATTTCCAATCAGGTATCGGCAACGGCTGAAGTAAACCTGCTGGTTTCTGATGCTCCGCCTTTACTCTCTGACATACATCACATATTGCCACATACTCGGCAATCTCTCTCTTCATACCGGCCCACCAAAAACTTTCCTTCAAGTCCAAGTACATCTTGGTGTTGCCTGGGTGTATCGAATATGGTGAGTCATGAGCCTCCTGAAGAATCAACTTCCTGATCTCCGGGTCATTGGGTAAACAAATCTGTTGCTCAAACCATATGGTTCCATGTTCGTCCTCACGGAATCCTTCTGCTTTCCTTTTGCTCATCGTCTCCTTTATCTCAGCAATACCTTGGTCCAACTTCTGGGCCTCTCTGATTCTTCCCAACAAGGTGGACTGTACGTCGAGTGCGGCAACATAACCTCTTGGAACTATTTCCAACTGAAGGTCTCTAAGCTCATCACATAACTCCTGAGGTAAACCTCCTGCTGTAAGGGTATTAACATAACTCTTACGGCTCAAAGCATCCGCCACAACATTGGCTTTTCCTGGATGATAATGCAGACTCATGTCATAATCCTTTATAAGTTCCAACCATCTCCTTTGCCTGAGATTCAACTCCTTCTGCGTGAAAATGTACTTCAAACTCTTGTGATCCGTGTAAACATCACAACGATTCCCAATAAGATAGTGTCTCCATGTCTTGAGCGCATGCACTACGGCTGCCAACTCCAAATCATGCGTGGCATAGTTCAACTCATGAGGTCGAAGCTGTCGTGAAGCATAAGCTACAACCTTTCCCTCTTGCATAAGAACACCTCCAAGTCCCAGACGTGAAGCATCACAATACACCTGAAAGTCCTTGTGCACGTCAGGCAAGATTAGCACTGGGGCTGTGACCAAACGCTTCTTCAACTCTTGAAAGCTGGCTTCACACTCTTCAGTCCAAACGAACTTGGTGTCCTTCTTCAACAACGTTGTCATGGGCCTTGCAATCTTGGAGAAATTTTCAATAAATCTTCGGTAATATCCAGCAAGTCCAAGGAAACTACGAATCTCGCCAACTGTGGTGGGTGCATTCCATTCTGTGACTGACTCTACCTTGGTAGGGTCCATTGCAATCCCTTCACCTGACACTACATGTCCAAGGAATCTGACTTCCTTGAGCCAAAACTCACACTTGCTGAACTTGGCATAAAGTTGATGTTCTCTGAGCTTCTCCAAAACTAAGCGCAAATGTTCAGCGTGTTCCTCCTCATTTTTGGAGAAAACCAATATGTCATCAATGAATACCACAACGAACTTATCCAAGAACTCCATGAACACCTTGTTCATCATGCTCATAAAATAAGCAGGGGCATTAGTCAAACCAAAGGACATGACTGTATACTCATAAAGCCCATACCTTGTGGTAAAAGCGGTCTTGGGTATATACTTCTCACGGATCTTCAATTGGTGATAACCCGGTCGAAGATCGATCTTGGAGAAAACACTAGCTCCTTCTAGCTGGTCAAACAAGTCATTGATCATCGGCAGGGGATACTTGTTCTTGATGGTCACCTCGTTCAAAGAGCGGTAATCCACACACATCCTCAAGGTTCCATCCTTCTTCTCCACTAAGAGTACTGGGGCTCCCCAAGGTGATGAACTCGGGCGAATATACCCTTTCTCTAGCAACTCCTTAATCTGTTTCTTGACTTCCTCCAAATCAATAGCGGGCATCCAATACGGCCTCTTGGAGATAGGTCCTGTACCTGGCAGCAACTCAATCTCCCAATCTAGCGGCATACCTGGTAACTCCTCCGAAAATACATTGGGATAATCCTTCACCACTGGTACTTCTTCCTGGACAACTCCGGTAAGAGAGTTCACCTGAGTCCTCTTAGGCTTAAGCCTAGATACATACTTGATCCTCTTCTTCTTTGGGGTGGTGAGAAAAATTGATCTACTAGCACAATCAATGTTCCCCTCATACTTGGACATCCAATCCATCCCTAGGATTACATCCAACCCTTGCGACTCTAGTATGATCATGTCTATGGGAAGAACATGTCCCCCTATGTTCAAAGGCAACTGGAAACATCCCTGACTAGCCATAGACTCGGCTCCTGGGGAACTCACTAGAATGGGTGACTTGAGAGCTATGGTAGGCAACTTATGTTTATCCACGAATCGCCTTGATATGACTGAATGCGATGCACCAGTGTCAAAAAGAATGAGTGCTGGAAATGAATTAACCAAGAACTTACCAATCACTGTGTCAGGCTACTCATAAACCTCCTCCACATTGACATGATTCACATGCCCCTTAGTGAAAAGATTAGGCTTCTTGCCTCCAGAATTCCCATTTCCATTCCCATTCTGCTGCTCGGGACACTCATTGGAGTAGTGCCCTGTCTTTTTGCATTTGAAGCAAGTGATGTGACTCAGATCTTTCTTCATTGGTGTAGAAGAGTTGAAATGCTGCTGGTTGCCATTCCCTCCATTGCCATTTCCATGCTTGTGACCATGGTGGTTGTGTCCATTTCCTCCATGCTGAATGTGGCCTCCATGGTTATGATGATTCCCTCCAAACTTGCTAGTGCCTGATCCAGAACTTCCTGAGTATGGGCTGTAGCGGGGTTTCTGTTGAACTCCAGAGTTATACTTCCCGTGACCGTACTTCCTCTTACGATTCTCCATCTGCTGGTGCTTGCCTTCGAGAATGGTAGCCTTATCAACCAGCTCCTGATAGTTCGCAAAGGTCGCCACAGTCAACTGAACTCCCAACTCATCGTTCAGTCCCTCCAGAAACTTCTCTTGCTTGGCTGCATCAGTGGCCACGTCCTCTGGGGCATAACGGGCCAACTTACTGAACTCATCAACATACTGGGATACCGTGCGTCCTCCCTGGCGCAAGCTGCGGAACTCCTTCTTCAGACTCATGGCTCCAGCTGAGACATGAGCAGTGCGGAACGCCTGCTGGAACTGAGTCCAAGTCACACTCTCCAAGGGGTATGTGGTGGTGTAGTTCTCCCACCAAGCAGCGGCCAGGCCATCCAGCTGATGGGCGGCAAACTTCACCTTCTCAGCATCATTGCATCCTGCCGTGGCCAGCTCCCTTCCTATCTTGCGGAGCCAGTCATCTGTGACAATCAGCTCCGTGCTGCTGGAGAACACGGGTGGGTTCAGCCTCAGAAAACGGGTAAGACTGTCAACTGGGGGTGGCGGCGGTGGGTTGTTGTTGTTGTTGTTGTTGTTGTTCTGGTTCTGGTTCTGAATGAGCATCTGCATAAGAGCATTCTGCCACTGGATCAATTGCGTGAGCTCCGGCGGAAAGTTGAATCCGGGGTCACGTCTTGGAGGCATCTGATGGGTTTAGAGTGGATGAGGAGTTAGAATAGAATAAGGCCTAGTGAGTAAAATCACACTACCCATATGCACATGATAGCAATAAAACCTCAAATCACCCCAATTCAATTTCAAACAAAGAGGTTCACACAAATAATCAAACCTAAGGTAAGCCATGTCACAAGATTTGACAAGGTCTTACAAATGAAGTAAAACTAATCGGATAACGAAATCTAACTCTCATGGTGGTATAAAATCTAACTCTCATCGGATGAAGAGCGGTCAACCATGTTGACATCAGGTGTCCTTGCATCACTGTTTGTGTCGTCATCTCCAAGCTCATCATCCTGGTCCTTGTCCTGGCTGACGTAATCTCAATAAGAGTGATCCTCCTGGATGTTTTCTCCCTCATCCAGCTTCTCCTTGGCCTCCTCAAGCTCAAGCTTCAGGTCGTCGATCTTCTCCTGTAGTGCGTCCAGCTCTCCCTCATGCTCAATGCGAGCGTCCTGGAGTTCCTCCTCGAGATCGGCCTTGCGAGTCATGAGGTTCTTGGTGACGATCATGTTGTCAGACAGCTCCAGCTCCATCATACGAATGTGATCCTCCATGTCCTGGATATGGGATGCTATCGTCTCGTCCTCCAGGGTACGCACCACATCTCCATTTGCGTCGCGGCGTCCGTACATCACGAAGGAGGTCTTCTTGAGGTCCTCGTCATACTCCTCCCGAATGCGTCCGAGAGCAATGTGAGCAGCGATGCCCCTGCCCAAGCCCCATGTTGAAGTATCCACATGGAAATCAATGGGCTTGGTGCGGTTTCCGAGGATACGTCCGGGGATATGGGCATCAATCCTCCAACGCGTCTCCTCGGGCAAGGTGGCAGTGAAAGTTCCAGTGAATGTGGGAAGCCCAATCTTCAGGTGCTTCATGATCTTCATCAGCTGCCGTACAAAGGGCATGGTCTCATCGGGCTGCTCAAACTCAACAATGGCGGACGACATCTACATTTTGAAAGAGAGAAGAAATTAGTACCGAAGTAGAGAAGGTACGAGACCAAAGGATATATAGGGAAAGTGAAAAATATAGCTTTTTATCCTATGGCTTTTCCATTTTCTAGGGGTTGCCTCCTACAGTCAACGTGTGCTCTGATACCATCATGTAGCGACCCGACTCGGTAAGAGTCGAAGTCTCTGTGCTTACCGTGCTAGTCCCTGGATCGACTTGCTAGCACACACAGTACTCGATGAAATAACAGAAATAACACACATCTCTTTATTACATCGATAGTCCAGGAGCAATACATTTATTACAAAATAGGGCATAGAGAAAATAAACAAATACTGCGGAAGCAAAGTAGTAAATGAGTCCAACTCCACGAGCAACATTGAGTGTAGAACATCGACCTATCGCACCTTAATCCTCGTCGGATATATCTGCAACGTGATAAGTTGCAGCCATATAGGTCAGTACATTGAATGTACTGGCAAGTCACATCATAAGTGTAAAGAACCTACTTGTACATGCAATTTGGCTGGTGGAAAGCTCTAAGTTTAGTTTTTTGCATAAAGCTAGTTTTTCCCTATTAGAAAAGATGTTATTCTACTACTACACATTTGCATAGGATGAGTTGGCAAATCCAACTTCATCCGTTCCCAAGTTTCATTTAAAACCCAACTGTTTAATTAAAGGTGAGGAGATCACCCGGCATTTCCACTACTAGATGCTCAACTTGACCGTAACCGGGGACACGACTAATCGATTAGGTTGACACTCTGCAGAGGTTGCGCACTTTTCCCCACAAGACTCGACCACCTCCATGATCGGAAGATCAAGACATAGTCTTTCGAAATGTTCCCCCTTAACCCACGGATAGGCCGGTACACCTACATCATTCTACATCTGCTAGCCCATCCCGGAAGGGGTCACACTAACTACTCAACTAAGCCAGAGCCCATATTGGCTTGTGGCTGCACACGTAAGCTTCTAGACATGAGAATACGATTGATCTCTTTGAGCCTGAGCGGACGGTCCACTAGTGGTGCACCACCATGGATTTCCCATGCGTGCCCCACTGTACTTCGCCACCATTCCAACAAGTTTCCGCCTAGGTAGTTCATTAATTATCTTAGGTCCTATTTACTACATTGTCACTCATACTTTACAATGATCACTCGCCAATCCACGTCTACTTAGCGAAGCAACATATGTAAAACGATGACGACAATGTTATAAGGTTCAGACCTACCTCAATGAACTACTGGGTGAAAAGCATAGTCAGGCGGCATCAATTCCTACCATGCAGTCCTACCGCAAAGAACTAAGTGCATAACAAAAACATAGGTAATGAAACATGATCAAGATGCAACTTGCCTTGGTACTGCTGGTTGAATTCTAAAGACTGGTAATATTCTGCTTCGCACTCCACGCAATCTATCGCAAAGAAGATAAACAAACATAAGCAAACATTTTAGAGAACCAAGAAGAACGTGCAAAGCAAGAAGTCTCGGAAAAACCAAATGAACAAACAACACTTAATTTGCACGAAAATATTCTAAGTGCAAAACAACATAGGCCTATGGTTCAAGAAGTGATGTGAACTATAGTGCATACTATGCATACTAGTAAAAATATTAATGGACAGATTCTAGTGTGTGAAAATTATTGTGACAAAGGTCCAGGTGATAGGGTTTGGCTATGGTGACAAAGTGCAAAAAGAATCAACTTAATCGAAGCTTCGGTTTGAGAGATATGGCCATTTGAAGTTCGAATTCGAATCTGAATAAATTCAAATTTGAATCTGACAAAAGTTTGCAAAAAGGATACCACTGGATAGATCTAAACAATACGAAGAATTTGCCGCTGGTTTCATCAAGTTTGGATCTACGGTTAAAGAGTTATGGCTACTTGAAGTTCAGGGACTAATCTGCTAATTACAGGGACTAAACAGAGAAGAAAACTATCGCAACCAAGTCCCTGGCCACGTGGCGGCTCCTGGCTGGCCGAGCAGCGTCCGCTGCGGAGGCTATACGGCGAACGGCCGCTAAATAGAAAAAACAACGGCGATGGCTAACTAAAGAAAAACCGACGCTCAGTTTAAATAAAACCGCACGGTCTAAGGAAACCGCGGTTAACCGCGTACCTCTTCGCAAAATAAAAAAACGAACCTAATCTAATCTGGGCCGTCGGTGATCGATCTAACGGGCGGGAGTGGGGCAGCGGCTTACAGCGGCTGGCGACGTCGGCGACGAGTAGAGGACGGCGGCGCGGCGTCGGGCGGTGGCGGGGCAGCGGCTACGGCGGTCCTCGGCGTCGGGGAAGAAGACGGGGAGGTGCGGCGTGGCGTGGGCGTCCGGATGGTGGTGGTGGCGTGCGTCGGCGGCGTCCGAACGGGGCGGGGTGAAGACGGCGGCCTTCGGTGCTCCGGCGGCTCCGGCGTCGACGGTGCGGCGGCTCCGACGGGACCTAGGGGAAAAAATTATGTCAAACGGATGCGCCTCGGCGAGCTAAGAAAAAATACATAAAAAGGAGGGTCGGAGTGGTCACGGGCGACGAAATGCTCCGGCGAGTTGCGTGGCTCCGGCGAGATGCGAACGAGCAGCGCGGCGGCTGTGAGCGGCGTGGGAAGAAGCGGGACAGCGAGGGTGGAAGAGGGGGTCGAGGGGCTTTTATAGGCGAGGGCAGAGGGCACGAGAGCTGCGAATAAGCTCTATCCGAGCGCGAGGCGGCCGGCGGTTGCGGGCGGCGAGGCGCGGATGTTTATCCCGCGCGGTGCGGGAGGTTGGGGACGGCCTGACGGGCGGGGCCCGCCTGGCAGCGGCAGCGAGAGGAGGCGAGAGAGGGCGGGCGCGGGCGGTCGACCGGGCGAAGGCGTCGGGCGCGCGGGCGCAGGCCTTGGGCCAAATGGCCAGCTGGGCCGGTTGGGGCGCTCCTGGGCCGAACCCAGTTTCGGTCCAGGCTGCGGTGAGTGCGTGCGTGCGTTGTTTTAACCGAACAGTAAAGTGGCCCTAAATAATTCAAATGAATTAATAAAAACACCACAATAATTTCTAAAATAACTATACAATATTTAGAACCTAATGAACATTAACTTAAGCACATAATATATTGAAAATATTTTGCTAATGCAATTAATGCACTTTTTGCAAATAAAATAAATACCAATAAACTCCAAAACTTCAAATAATATTCAAAATAAAATTTCCCACTCTTTTATAAATTTGAGGAAGTCATCTTATCCCCTCCCATTTGTTTTTCTCGAGTGGAAAAATATTATTTGAATATTTCCAAAAACTCCAAAATGCAAAGAAATATGGTATGCATTGAATGATTCTATTAACATCCAAATTTAATAAAAATTGGGATGTTACATTTTAACTGTGGCATTGCATCAATTTTCCAGCGGCATTATTAGAGGGTGTTTGTTTACAGGGACATTTTGGTGTAGGGACTAAAAAATCTCCGTGTCAGTCCCATCTAAACCAAACAGGAGGGACTTTTAGGGACTAAAAGTGGGCATTTGGGACTAAAGAAAGAAGACCCTGAGGGAGTCTTTTTGGGACTTTTTCCAACAGTTGCCCCTGCCACGCATCGCACCTTGTCTCTATTAGTTCATTACTAGGGGTAACATGGTCTTTTAGCATGTCATTTAATAACCTCTAGTCCATGTTTAGTCCCTGGAACCAAGCAGGTAGGGACTAGGGAGTTTTTAACCAAACAGGGCCTTAGATTAACAACAGCTAATGAGTTGCACGGGACAGTGGACGCACCAGCACCATGTGCATCTACCGATGTACTGTGGTCATGCACTGTCTGTTGCAACAAAGAACAAACAACCAAGGAGCATATTTGTGTTGGTCCCAGTTTTGTTATCATTAGACACCTTTCCCTATGTGAGCGCAGCAAATCTAGTCCTGCTCAAACTCTACGGCCTTGTCCCTTCCTTTCCTTTTTGAACTAGTACTTTCGCCCCTTCCTTTCCTCTTTGAACCACGTCCTAGATTTATGCGATACAACTTTCCCCACTACTTTCCCCCATTCCTTTCCTCTTTGAACCACGTCCTAGATTCATGCTATACAACTTTCCCCCTTCATTTCTTCTTTGAACCACGTCCTAGATTCATGCCATATACAACTTTTCCCACTACTTTCCCCCACACCTTTCCTCTTTGAACCACGTCCTAGATTCATGGTATACATGCAGCTAGAGCAATGCATGTGGAGTAAGTAAATTATACCTTAAGGTTCTTGGGGCGTGGTTCGGTGGGCGACGGGACGGCGGCGAAGAAGAAGGGGTCGGAGGCCCTCCCGCGCCGCCGCTGGGTGGAAAGTGAACAGCTGCGCCGGTAGTCCCTCGCCGACGGCGACAGCGTTAAGCCTCCTTCCCTTCCCGGCGGACGGATCCTGCCGGCTCTTTGAGCAGCAGTGAGGGGAGAGAGAGGCCAACGAAGTCTTGTTTAGATCTGGAGAGGGCGAGAGAGTGTGAAGAGAGCAACTACAAGCGCTGAGGCTCCGGCGTGTATATATATACTTGAGAGAGAGTGTGAAGCGTGCAAACCCTAGAAAACATTTTTGACCAGTCAAAGAATCCTCCTGGCACAAATTATGCTCAAGTGTAGTTATCGAACCCGAGACCTCAAGTTTGATGAGCGAACAGGCTAACCAGCTACACAACCCTCCCGTTATGTTCAACGAGAGGGAAATAAGCTTTTATACATTCCTGCATTCGTGTGACAAGCATGCCGTGTTTTTTTTGTGTGGGAGTCATTGGGATTTCAATCATAATCGTGTCATGTGGCTTTGGTGGTAAGACTATCCACAGTGGTGCAGAAATAATGCAGCCTTAGTCACCTTACCTCTCTCCATGTAGTACGCTGGGTCCCACCAGTCAGAGGGTGAAACAAACAAATTAATAAGAAAAATTAAAAGCGCCAGCGGTGTATCTTACCTCACACATCTCGCTACTGCTCGGGAACACTGTCCAATTGATTCCTCTGTTCGCTCACGTACTATTTTAAGTGAATCCTTATTATAACATGCACACAAATTTTGGGCACTTGTATTCGACTTAAGTCAGTGTGCCACCGTATCTCGTATACTTACTACTCCCTCCGTCTAGGTGTAATAAGTCACGTTAGAAGGTGCAACGGGACCAAGGTGCGTGCGTGTGCGTGTGTGTGTGTGTGTGTGTTTAACAGCATGTGTGTGTTAGAGAGAGCGACAGATCGACCTACTCCTACAGAGAGATGTTGTGTAGTGTACGATTTTAGCCGCGAGAGTCAGTGCATCCTCTCGTTTCCGGGCGTGTCCGGTAGGGCCATGCGGACAGCTGCCACGCCCGCTCCTGACCAGCCTGGCCCACCCAAAGCCCCTCCATCGCCCACGCGCGCTTCCCGCCTGAAACGGTTAGCGCCGCTCTAAAGAATCGGTGCCGCATTCATGCCTGGGCAGAGCGGACGCGACCTCTCACTGGCGCAAGAGTGATGGTTGCTTCATCCGTCCAACTTACTGTTGGGTCTATGTGATTTGATGGCTCATTGGTCTTTATTACTGAGGTGGTAGGACTGCTGGATGTCCCACGCTTTCGGCGAAAGGAGGTACTACTACTAGATTACAATTTTCTCCATTCTTACAGCGGAGGCGTGCAAGAGCAGTGAAAACACGCAGGCTCAGTGATTACATGGCCCACCTCACACTATCACCGTGCGACACCTAACTCTTTACATAGTACTCCCTCCGTTCCTAAATATTACTAGATGAGTCCCCGCGCGTTGCCGCGGAACAGCGGTATATCTCTCTGCGCAAAATTATCGATTTCATAGAACTAAAAAAACTCTATAACCACATGACAAATGTGGTAACCAAATTAACTAAACTCCCATCATCATTTAGATCATCCCACGTAAGGAAAAAAGATCAGCCAACTCCTACTGCATAATGGGATTATATTTTTCTTTTTGACATGTTAATGGGACTTAAAAGCTCACTTACATGCATGCAACCGGTGCATGCTTGCATGCAGACATGTTGATGTGATTTAAAACCCACTCACATGCATGTGCCACGGTATTTCTGCATGCTTGCATGTGGCTTAGTGTGGAGCCTCTCAACGTCTAGATCAGACGGCTATTATGGACTGATTTACTTCATCTAACGGCTACATCAATTTTGATGATGTAGCTCAAGGAGAGGATAGAGAATTCCTAGTAGTGGGGGCTAGCTATCTAGTAGATAAGTCTTTGTAGAGATTCCACTACATACGGAACAAAATGAATGAATCTACACTTAAAATGCATCTATATACATCCGCATGTGGTTCATGGTGAAATCTCTACAAAGACTTATATTTAGGAACGGAGGAAGTACTAGTATAGTACGTACTGTAATTTATCAGCGAGATAATTTTGTACAATGCTATGAAGCTTCCAGCTTCTGTTACATGTATCTTGCGTCCAAGGTTGCCCGTTGCAACATTTCATCAAATACAAAGGAGACTAACATGCATGCTATTGCATCTCAATGATTGACAGATCATAGCAAATATGTACTCCCTCCGTTCCAAAATAAGTGTCTCAACTTTGTGCAAACTTTAGTACAAAGTTGTACTACTACTAAAGTTGACACTTATTTTGGAACAGAGGCAGCTAAAGAAAAAACGATCCATGTAGTCCCTAGCCCTTGAACCGTGAACCCTGACCAGGCTTCAATTTGCTGGCAACGTTCGAGCTTCCTAATCAATGAAGTTTGCAACCTTTTGACCATCGGATCATTTTGTGCAATTTCACCAAAATCGAGATAAGCATCCCTGTGGCAAAGAAATTGAGAAGCGTGATTAGAATAAGATTACTGGGACTAGTTGATGAGACATAAACTCATCACAAATACAGTACGTAGAAGCCAGTAGAGGTATGTGCGGGGCAAAGAAGTAGAGAAATATCCACAGGGAGTGATGTGGGCAGCTAGAGCAGTGGTGCAAGCCGGCTGTAAAGGGAGTTGTACATGAGGGACGTAGCTCAACCTTGAGGAGGGCAGCGAGAGGCGGCAACTGCCCACGTCGCGGCAGTGAGCAAGGGACAAAGGCAACCTCACCGGCTTTGTGAGAGAGAACGGCGGGGACCCCTGATCGGGACGTGCCGACAGTGGGTTTTCGCCGTCGGCGACGGCCACCGCATCTACACTAAGCATCCACCCCTTCCCCAAGCGGACGTGATCCGCCGGGATGTTAGAGATGTGGCCACAGTCGTTTTGTGCGAGAGAGTGTGAAGAGAGCAACCCCAGCAAGCAACCGTGTAGGCTGGCCCGTCCTGACTATGTATATAGTGGAGCGGTTTCCTTTTCTCTCCATATGAACCTATCATATTGCGTACGTGCCACTGAAGAAGAAAAAACTTTATTTATAAATGACGCGGCACCTACTACTCGTTCTCCTATAACCTTGCACTTGGCATCTCCAAAATATTAACCTTGCGATTAGCTCTTCGCCTCTTCGGGAAGTCGAGCAATAATGGTAGTGCAGTATATATCGTTCTGGCTATATGAGACCGAATGAATTGCTGCACGTCCACCACGTGGGCGAGGGTCGAGGGGCGAGGGAGAGTGCTACATACGGAGCAAAATGAGTGAATCTACACTCTAAAATACGTCTATATACATCAGTGTTTGGAGTATGTACTAGTAGTTCATATTGAAATCTACTAAAGGACATATATATTCCAAACAATATGATATAATCTCTATAACCAAGGTAGTAGGGACGAGGAGTAAACGGAGGGAGTAGTAAATTTTTCTCCTCGTCCTGCGAGCCACCGCGCCCATGGGCGAGGGAGCGGGCGTAAGGCGGAGCAAGCTTCACCTCATCCTGCGAGCCACCGCGCCCGTGAGCGGGGGAGACGGCGTAATAAGCAAGCTTATCCTCGTTCTGCGAGTTGACGGGACACATCAAAAGTACTCCAGTGTATAGAGCCTTGCCTCTAAGGTAGGCCCCACATGGTTTGCCTCTTTTTTTAACATAACACGTCAAGTCGCAATTTGTTTGTTCACCCGTGGTAGATGATCCTCCCTCCACCAAGTGGACAACCAGTACACGTGCCAAATTACCACGTGGGCTGCCTTTTTCGTACAGAAATGAGCTCCACCGTGTACCCGCGCGGGTGTGGTTGGGAAAGAGACGGGAGTACGTGCGCCGTGCATGCACCTCTTCTCTTCGTGCACGTCCCCCACCTACGTGGGTGTGTGTGAGAGATACAAACCGCGTTCGTGAGTGTTTTTTGTTTTGGGGTGGGGGTTGATTTCGTGAATTATTTGTGGGGATATGTGTCGATGATATCTCAAACAAAATTTTGCATGCAGTGTGTGTGAAATGGAGGCCTATCCATATCATACATAGAGGGTCGGGCAATCCACGAGAAGAGAGGGAGCGGTCATAGCTATCGATAGAGTCGAAGAGAGGATCAAGTGGGTGGGTGCGAGATCGATGAAGAGAGCCATCGAAATTGTGTGTGTGTGCAAGTCAAAGATATAGGGCGATTGGCCTACCGGAACGTTAGAGGGCACATGTCAAGTTTGTGTGTGGCAGGGAGACATGACTAGAGCGCTCGATGTATCGGTGTGTGGGGGGGGAGGGGGTGGGGGGAGGGGTAGGCAGAGGCCTAACTATAGAGGTAGAACGACTCGTATATGTGTTGAGAAGGAGAGACCCAGCTATGTCTTGAGGGAGATCGGTCGACATCCATACATAACTGAAGGACGGGAAATATGATGGGACAGAGAGAGAGAGGAGAGAGAGAGGGAGGGAGAGGGAGGGAGAGGGAGGGAGTGCTGGATGGGTGATGGAGTTGCTTCTCGAAGATGGTGGGAGAGGCCTACTAGACAAACTGAGGGTGGAACTGCAATGTTATCAATAAGAGTGGGGATGTGTTTCTGTGTGTGCCTGTGCGTGATAGATCTGTCGGGACGCGTCCATGGATGATGAAGGGGAACCATGTGTTTGGTAAGCAAACCTAACTAGATCGGTAGATCAATTGTTGTTTGTCGGAGGAAGGCAGAGACACAACTAATGAGGTAGATCGATTGACGTGTGGGTAAAAACGAGTTATAAGGACCTAGCTAGCTATATGTATAGCGAGAGATCGGTCGGTGTACATCCATTTGTTAGAGGCAAATAAGGCCCAGCGAGACGGATAGACAGAGAGAATGGAGCTAGGAGGTGGTGCGAGAGGCCCAACTACTAGCTAGATAGGGGGAGGAGTGTGTGGTTGTGAGATCGATGAAAAGAGGGGCGAGAGTTTACACATGTGTCTGACCGTATGAGAGACACGAGGCAAGGACACATAAAGGAGGAGATTGAAGGTGTGTGTGTATGTTGTAGGCAGGCATCGCTGGAGAGGTTTATCGATCGATGTGTGTCAGAAAGGAGTTGTGGAGACTCTGGGAGAACGACCTAAAGAAAAAAATGAATGTGCCCGGTGGATAGAATGCCGAGGGAGGGGAAGGGCGAGGAGGGCGTGTGCATGCACGAGAGAAAGTTAGTGGTAGCTACAAAGGTTAGAGGATTGTGTGGGTGTAAGAGACTAACAAAGATCATAATTTGATATGAAAGCGGATTCATATATTTGAATAGGAGATCATAGTGTTTTAAACATTGCATGCATGAATATAGCGGTGATACACGTGTTGTGCACATGTTATACCATAATGTGATAATGCATGGCATTTGCAACTCACAGCTAAATGTCGAACAATCTAAACCATACTATACATCAAACAATCTCACATTTTATTTGAATTTGTGATAATGTGTGGCGTTTGCAGCTTACAACTAAATATCGAACAATCTAAACAATACTATATATCGAACATTCTCACATTTTATTTGAATTTGTGGTAATGTGTGGTGTTTGCAACTCACATCTAAATACTTGTAGGCGTAGGGGGCGGGGCACCATACATAATGTGATAAACACATTATACATATGAGACATGGTTTAGATTATGAAGATCTAGCTAGAGCTAGAAATGTAATGTGATTTGAAATGAAAATAAAGTGGATTCAAAAAATCTAGTTTGAGTTCATATAGTACACATAGTTCATATGTAACTCGAGACTAATCATGTGGTGTGCTGTGAAGATAATACACAAACGATGGTTTAACTTGACAGTAATGATGATTGTAGATCTTATTAAAACAACGAAACGAATTCAAATGCTTTGAATTCACAACAATCATTACTGTAGATCTTATTCAAATAGAGAAATGAATTCAAATTTAGTTCATATTGAAGCAGTAGTATATACGTCTGGAATGCACTAAAACGTTCATTTGAGTAGTAGGTTGCATGCATTATACACGTAGTGAAATATTTTAATTGAACATAACATGAATTCAAAGTTTTGAATGACATTCGTAGTGCGCATTGATTTGGTACAGTACACGTTAGGCTTGTCCGGAAATTTCAACCTGCGCCTTGTTAGCCCGAAATATTTAAGATATATCTTTGTCTCGTTGTGCTCCGACAACTCCCTCCATCTCAACCCGCGCCTTGCTATTCTGAAATTACAACGCGCGCGAAAACTCCCACCTCCTGTGAAATCCCGACATGCGAAATGCCCGTGGTACCCCTGAACCGAAAGAACCGCCTCAAATCGGTGGGGGTACTTTCGTAACTTACCCCACATTTCGGACAAGCGCGTCTCTAAGCCATGGTTCCCCACTGCCATCCCATCCGCCCACCCATTCGTACACCGAGGCCGCGAAAACCCGCGACGAAACCCCACAGCCTGCTCCATCCGCCACCCAGCCGGAGCCTCTTCCCCGACGACGTCGTCCATAACAACACCTCGACGTCCCTCATCCACCGTACCGGATGAGGATCCGTCGTCGATCTCATCGTCCCGCCGGTTCAGCCACCCCGTCCTCCACCTCCAAGGAGCTGCCCCGACGTTCCCCTCGTCTTTTGCGCCACCTCCATTCCCACACCGCCGTCTTCACCTGCACCACCGGAAGAGCATCATCATCACCCTTTCCTCGGATGAACCTGCGGCCTAATCGGCGCCACCAAAGAGGTTGTACAATAATCGCCGCATTTTCTTCTTGATTCGATCTCACGGTGCTGTCGGCGCTCGGTCCCAAGCCGACACGGCGCGACTCCATCCACGGCGGCGTCGCCGGCCACTTCCTCCACAGCGTCGCTCCCTCGGCGGTGACGTCCACATCAGTAGGAGCTGCTGCTGCTTTAGCTCTCGCTCGCGCTGCTGCTCTGCTCTTGCTCTCGGTCCCCTGCCTGGTCTGCTCTTGCTATTGCTCTTGCTCGCGCTGCTGCTCTCGCTCTTGCTCTTGCTTGCGATGCTGCTCCGATTTAGCTACACTTCAGTCGACTGAATGGACTTTTGGGTCAGTCGATTTTCAGGGGGTGGGGGGGCTCGCCGGGGTGAAGGAAGAACCAGCCGCAGCGGGGAGGGGGCTCGCCGGAGAGGTACCCCAATATCTATCTTAGGGTTCAGGATGGGAGCGGTGCTCGCCGGCGGTGGCGGGGCGTTGGCGGGGCGGTGGCGTGGGGATCGCCGGAGAAAAAGCTCGGCACGTGGGGGCCTAGAGGGATGGCCGGGGCGGCGGCGGACCGGCGGTGGGGAGTGTTTTCGGGGCGGACGGGGCGGTGCACCACCGGCTGCGGGCGGCGGGGGGCTGCTGTTTGGCCGGTGGTGGCTGGCGGCTCAGGGGGGTGGAGGTTGAAGATGAACCGCAGGCCCTTGATTTTGTATCCAACGGCTGCAAAATCGACTGACCAGAGATGAAAAAGTCAGTCGACCGACGTGTAGCCTCACCTTGCTAGTGCGTTCAGTTTCGACAGCAAAATTCAGTTTCGACAGCAAAATTCAGTTTCGACAGTTAAGTTCAGTTTCGACAGTTAAGTTCAGAGATGAGCGGCTGATGTATTTTACATCTAGCACTTTGTGGTTATGTATTTTACGTCATGTATTGGAGATGCTATTAGAATTCCACTCAGGTTAACGTTGTTCGTTGTCTCTCTTGTCCTGCTTCAGCCTCGGCGTCGTACAACTCACCGGAGTTGCTCCAACGACGAAACCCTCCATCACAGCGGAGCAGTACCTCAGGCTCCATCTCCAGACGCCTAAGATCTTATTCCCCTCCTCCGACAGCAAAGTCAGCCGGAGCATCCTCACCGGCCAACCCAGTCACGCTGAGATCGACATGGCTTCGCCAAAGAGGTTGTACACTTGTTGCATCTCTTTTTTACTCTACATGTTATATATATTTTCCACTGAGCACACGGATTTGTTCCTTTAGTGTCTCCTTGAAAGAAAAAACGTAGGAATTTTAATTTTCACTTGTCCTCCTTTTCAAATTCCTATTCATGAAGCACAAGACTAAGAGATAGTAGCATAATAGCATTATAACCGTACATTTTCTTGTGGTTTGACTTAATCACCATGCTTCTTTGCATCCTGTGATCTTCCAATTATTGTGAATCAAACACCCAGATTGGCAGAAATCCTGTGTTTTTAAATTCTCTGTTTTGCACGTGCATTCCTATCCTATTCCTGTCTATTTCCTATCCCTGCATTGTTGGAATCCTCCAATTCAAACGAGCCCTTACAGAATAACTTCTCTTACAGATAGTTGTCAAAGAAAACCTTGCGTGGTTTGTCCCGCTCCTATTGCGCCGTCGTCCACCCCAGCTCAGCTGCTCCAACGACAGAAGGGTCCAGCACAGCAGGGATCCGGCCTCCAGATTGTCTTTCGCCACCTCATATCTTCTTCCCCGCCGCTGGCAGCCATGAAAACTGCATTACCATCATCAACCGAGCAGATGACCTCGAGGACTACATGGGTCCGCAAGAGAGGTCGCACTCTTTTGTGTCTGCTTACGTTATGCATCGCTTAATATTACATGCTACTTTATCGTCCTGTTCACCGATTAGACTCTGAGTCAGCTCCAAACTAATGGTCAAACTTGATTTTTTAAATGGTTGTGGGGTACATATCGGGGCCGCTATCAATAGTATCTATCTACTATCTGGTTAATCTCCGGTGTCTACTACGAGTTTCACGTTGGGTGGGAAACAAACAGTAAAGAAGCCATTATCTGTATTTTTAACTGAAGCCATTATCTGCCTGCTATTATTGGTTTTGGGTCTATCCACAGGTTGCTACAATCACTCTGGATTTCTGCATGCACTCCTTACATAATCTCACTATGTTTTATTCCTATGCATGACAGTTATTGTAAACAATGGAACTGAACATGTAGAGCAAAGAGACGAGCCTTGCGTGGCAGTAAAATTTCATGCAGACGTCGCTCCATGGTAGGCGCAAAGGCAGCCCCCCCTCCACGCATTTCGGATTGTAATCGAGAGGAAGATATCTGTTCTGAGGGGGATTCAGAAGGAGAAGACAACTCCTATTTACCCCCTGAGGTCTTCGCTCTAACTTGGCATGCTGATGTTGGTTATATCATGCATATGGTGTCTTGCATTGCTTACTTTATACATCAAATATGTCATCTGCTTAGTTTAGACATCCTTTGTGCGAATGCCATCTGTTTAGTTTATTCATCGTTTATGTGAATTATGCAATGCCATCTTGTTTAGCCAGGCATCATATATGTGAATTTTGCAATGCCATCCTGCTTAGCCAGTCATCTTATATGTAAATTATATCAGGCCATCCTTTTTTTGTTACATACTACATTTGTCAACAATGTTAGTACATTCAACTGCTCTTCGTGTGCATCAACCATTTGACACGGTGATGGCAAATTCTGGAGTGAAAACAAGGTCTTCAGAGCAGACTATGCTATCTGACGAAGCACATATCTCGCTGGTTACGGATAGCTCCTCAGAGGAGGATTCAGAGACAGATGACCAGTCCTATTCCCCCCCCCCCAGGTGTATGCTCTAACTTGGCAGGGTTATGTTGCTCATATCGTGCGTATGGTGTCTCGCATTGCTATGTCATTTGATTAGTTCAGACATGCTTTGTGTGAATGCCACCTGTTCAGTGTCTAATTACCATATATGTGAATTATGCATTGCCATCTTGTTGCAAGACATTATATATGTGAATTATACAATGCTATCTTGTTGCAAAGGCATTATATATGTGAATTATGCAATGCCATGCTGTTTAGCCAATCATCATGTATGTGAATTATATCATGCTATCATTTTTTTGTATTACGTGTTCCATTTGTCGACAACGTTTGTATATTCAACTACTCTTCCTGTGCATCAGCCATTTGAAGCGGTGATGGAAGTATCTGGAGTGAAAACAAGGTATTCAGAGCAGACAATGCTACCTGCTGAAGCAGACATCTTGCTGGTTACAGGGAGCTCCTCAGAGGAGGATTCAGAGACTGATGACCAGTCCTATTCCCCCCCTGAGGTCTATGCTCAAACTTGGCAGGGTTATATTACCCATGTCATGCATGTTGTCTTGCATTGCTTAGTTTTTACATCATATATGGATTGCCATCTGCTTACTTGCTTACTATATAAATCATATATTTGAATTATATCATGTCATCATGTTTACATAGTACATACACATCATCTATCTGAATTATGGCATGGCAACCCATTTAATAAAGACATCATATAGTTATATCATCTCATCCTGTTTAGTGTTTACAGTCATCATATTTTGAATTATGGCATTCTATCCGTGAATGTATGTGAATTGTGGCATGCCAACCTATTTAATAAACACATTATATAGTTATGTCATGTCATCCTGTTTACATAGTCTCATATTTTGAACTATGTCTTTCCATCTTTTTTAGTTAGCCATCATAATGTAAAATTGTGTCATGCTATCCTGTTTAGTTAGCCATCATATATGTGAAATTGTGTCATGCTATCCTGTTTGGTTAGACAACATAAATATGAATTATTTCATGCCCTCTTTTATTCCCCACTAACCATTGCACCTGTCTATCATACAATGTCTATACTTTCAATTACTTTTCTTGTTTATTAGCCATTTGAATTGGAGAGCGTGATGGCAGTATCTAAGGGAGTAACAACACGGTCTTCAAAAAAGATAGTGCTACCAGCTGATGCAGATAGAACCACGGTTGTACTTGCCCAAGGACCAGATCCACCACACATAACCCAGACTCTCGCAGATTGTACCCCTACCCAGTTGGACAGAGAACCAGCTACACCCCATCTAACCCCAACCCCGGCAGATAGTAACCCAGTTCCAGTTGACACATCACCGTCTCCACCACAGAGCACCCAAACACGAGCAGTTAGTAAGGGAACTGCAGTGCCCAAAGCACGAGGACCACCACTCCGAATCCCAACTCAACGCTTACAAGAGAAGAAGATTTGTTCTCAGGTCAGGTTCTGTAGCTATGGTTCATACTCCTTTGCTCTTGCATTACTGTATTTACTCATACCAACTATTTTCAAATTTGAATGATGGAATTGAAACTCCAATGGCGCAACAGGTATGTTTTAAACCTGTTTCTTTAACTGGTTTGTTGTTGTAACCTACTCTATGTTGATTTCAGTTTCAGTTGAATAAACAGTTATGTTCTCATGTCATGCACATTACAAGTGTTGTTATTGCTCTATAGTTACCCACACTTATATTCTGTCTATTTTGCTTTGTCTTGAACAAATATTATTTGAACTGTGTCTCTATCTTGATTTGGCAACAAAAACTAGAATGATATAGACCATAAAGTGACCATGGTACATAGATATATGTTTGTTTCATGCTGTTATCCTGTCCACTTTACTACTGAACTCATTTACCAAAATGAGTTTCATATACAACATGGTAAACATGTGATGTGTCTGCTTGTTTCTCTTTTAGAATGCGGACAAAATATTGGAGAACAGTACCGCGTTATCCAATGGTAAAGGAAGTAATGCAGATAAGGTTCAAGATAGTGAGACATCCCTGTTGGTCTCCAAGAAAGCTGATAAAAACTATCTTAACGACAGTGAGGGAACCCAAAAGTCCTGTCTTGATGTAGTGTTCGAGTTACTGGCCACTACTGCTGGCACAAGCTCTTCGAACTCGCTGCCTGAATCAGTTCGTCTTCTTGAGTCTCAACTTCAAGTTGAAAGACATCGATCAGATGTGCTGCGACAGGAAGCTGAAGGACTGAGGAAGTCCCTGCAGAATTCAGATGCATATTTTCTGGTGCAACAGCAAGCGCTGGAGGATTTAAGCGCCAAACAAGAGAAAGTTAATAAGCTTGCTAAGCATCTTGCCAGCATTATGGGTACCCATGATATTGTTTCTTGAGATCTTCTGAAGTGGTTTCAGTTCTGGATTTGTTTTGCTGCGGCGTTTATTTGCGCTGATCACCAACTTTGACAACCAGTGTATATGATATGCTGCTTTGTTCCCTATATTTGCACTGGTGGCGAACTTTGATGCCCAGTGGATGTAATATGTGTAATAGCCGTGATAGCCTAGCATTAGTTGCTTGCTTATTTATTTCCTTGTTGTCTTGTTTATTTGTTTGCTTGTAGCCATTGCAGTTCTTTTTCCGCGGTTAGCTAGTGGCTGCAATAACCTATTTTTTAAAACTAGGCCACAATAACCATGGGCTAATATTTACTGTAGTGACACTGGGCCTCCTACTGGCCGTAGAAACAGTGGGCCTTCTATGGTCCGTAGAAACAATGGGCCTTCTACGGGCCGTAGAAACAATGGGCCTTCTGCGGGTCGTATCATCAATGGGCCTTATACGGGCCGTATGATCGATTGGCCAAACATGGGCCAAACAGATCGCATTATGGCCGTAAACGGGCTAGAGTTGGAATCGTCTGTTCATGGGCCGACCATAACGGGCCATCGTTAATAGGCCGTATTTGGTGATGCTATAAAAATGGCCCAACAGACTAACGGTCCACAAATGGGCCGACTGTAACGGCGGGCTGAATTTGGCCCACAAGCAGAAAATGACAGTAACGGGTCGTAAGTAACCGAATGCTGCAAATGAGCCCAAGAATAAATGGGCCCTCAGAAGGCCGAAAGTTAACTTGGGTTGGAAACGGCCCAACGGAATAACGGGTCGTTAATGGGTATAAAGTGATACACTGTTCATTACGGGCCAGTTTCACCACGGGCCGTTAATGGGTGTAAAGTAATACACTGTTCATTACGAGCCAGTTTCAGCACGGGCCGCTAATGGGCCAAGAGTTACAAAGGGCCTCATATGGGCCGAAAGACGTCATGGGCTATACATGGGCCAGAAGTGAAAACGGGCTGGAATCATATTGGATGGCCCAGATGACGCTACTGGGCCTAATTCGGATAGGGCGTAATGGGCCTTGGGTTAGCGGGCTGTAAATGGGCTATATGCGAACAGGCCGTTAACAGGCTTTCCATGGGCCGGCCCGCCAGCTTTTGACCAAGTCAAACGGGCCGGCCTTTTCACATGAATGGGCCACTGTTGGGCCGTGCCACGTGTCGACGTATCATAGGCGCCTTCTGTCCAGTGAGTGGATGACATCTGTCCCAACGATGAGCCGACACATGTTTCCTCTAGCCAATGATGATTTTACACGTGGAAAATCCCCATTGGTCGGGGCTGTTAACGGGTTATCGGATCCAAAACCCGACCCGATAGCTTAACGGCGTTCCGTTACGGTGGATGCCACGTGTCGGTCACCCTTGACGAAAGCACTTCTGTGACGTGCGATTTATCGTCATGGAAGTGGACACTTTCGTGATGATAATTTTGGTAATGTCATGGAACACTTCTACGACAACACAAGTATGACTATCTTGATTCTGTCATAAATTTGTCATGGATGTACATGCATGACAAAGAACGCGACCTGCTGTGACAAACATGTATCATCACGGAAGTGTATTTTTTTGTAGTGCATTGAGTCTGACTCAACTTCACACCTTGTAATACAGGCAAGAACCCTTTCTTTGCTTTATCTATTTTGAACTTCTTCAAAACTTTATCAAGGTATGTGCTTTGTGAAAGTCCAATTAGGCGTCTTGATCTATCTCTATAGATCTTGATGCCCAATATATAAGCAGCTTCATCGAGGTCTGTCATTGAAAAACTCTTGTTCAAATATCCTTTTATGCTATCCAGAAATTCTATATCATTTCCAATCAACAATATGTCATCCACATATAATATTAGAAATGCTACAGAGCTACCACTCACTTTCTTGTAAATACAGGCTTCTCCAAAAGTCTGTATAAAACCATATGCTTTGATCACACTATCAAAACGTTTATTCCAACTCCGAGATGCTTGCACCAGTCCATAAATGGATCGCTGGAGCTTGCACACTTTGTTAGCATCCTCTGGATCGACAAAACCTTCGGGTTGCATCATATACAACTCTTCTTCCAGAAATCCATTCAGGAACGCAGTCTTTACATCCATTTGCCAACTTTCATAATCATAAAATGCAGCAATTGCTAACATGATTCTGACGGACTTAAGCATCGCTACGGGTGAGAAAGTCTCATCGTAGTCAACTCCTTGAACTTGTCAAAAACCTTTTGCGACAAGTCGAGCTTTGTAGACAGTAACATTACCGTCAGCGTCAGTCTTCTTCTTGAAGATCCATTTATTCTCTATGGCTTGCCGATCATCGGGCAAGTCAACTGAAGTCCACACTTTGTTCTCATACATGGATCCCATCTCAGATTTCATGGCCTCAAGCCATTTCGCAGAATCTGGGCTCATCATCGCTTCCTCATAGTTCGTAGGTTCGTCATGGTCAAGCAACATGACTTCCAGAACAGGATTACCGTACCACTCTGGTGCGGATCTTACTCTGGTTGACCTACGAGGTTCAGTAGTAACTTGATCAGATGTTTCATGATCATCATCATTAGCTTCCTCACTTACTGGTGTAGGAATCACTGGAGCTGATGCTGTGATGAACTACTTTCCAATAAGGGAGCAGGTACAGTTACCTCATCAAGTTCTACTTTCCTCCCACTCACTTCTTTCGAGAGAAACTCCTTCTCTAGAAAGGATCCATTCTTAGCAACAAATGTCTTGCCTTCGGATCTGTGATAGAAGGTGTACCCAACAGTCTCCTTTGGGTATCCTATGAAGACATATTTCTCCGATTTGGGTTCGAGCTTATAAGGTTGAACTTTTTTCACATAAGCATCACAACCCCAAATGTTCAGAAACGACAACTTGGGTTTCTTGCCAAACCACAGTTCATAAGGTGTCGTCTCAATGGATTTAGATGGTGCCCTATTTAACGTGAATGTAGTCGTCTCTAAAGCATGACCCCAAAACGATAGCGGTAAATCAGTAAGAGACATCATAGATCACACCATATCTAATAAAGTGCGGTTACGACGTTCGGACACACCATTACGCTGTGGTGTTCCGGGTGGCGTGAGTTGCGAAACTATTCTGCATTGTTTCAAATGAAGACCAAACTCGCAACTCAAATATTCTCCTCCACAATCAGATCGTAGAAACTTTATTTTCTTGTTACGATGATTTTCCACTTCACTCTGAAATTCTTTGAACTTTTCAAATGTTTCAGACTTATGTTTCATCAAGTAGATATACCCATATCTGCTCAAATCATCGGTGAAGGTCAGAAAATAACGATACCCGCCGCGAGCCTCGATATTCATCGGACCACATACATCAGTATCTATGATTTCCAATAAATTTGTTGCTTGCTCCATTGTTCCGGAGAACGGAGTTTTAGTCAGCTTGCCCATGAGGCATGGTTCGCAAGTACCAAGTGATTCATAATCAAGTGATTCCAAAAGTCCACCAGAATGTAGTTTCTTCATGCGCTTTACACCAATATGACCCAAACGGCAGTGCCACAAATAAGTTGCACTATCATTATCAACTCTGCATCTTTTGGCTTCAATATTATGAATATGTGTGTCACTACTATCGAGATTCAACAAAAATAGACCACTCTTCAAGGGTGCATGACCATAAAAGATATTACTCATATAAATAGAACAACCATTATTCTCGGATTTAAATGAATAACCATCTCGCATCAAACAAGATCCAGGTATAATGTTCAGGCTTAACGATGGCACCAAATAACAATTATTCAGGTCTAAAACTAATCCCGAAGGTAGATGTAGAGGTAGCGTGCCGACGGCGATCACATCGACTTTGGAACCATTTCCCACGCGCATCGTCACCTCGTCCTTAGCCAATCTTCACTTAATCTGTAGTCCAGTTTCGAGTTGCAAATATTAGCAAAAGAACCAGTATCAAATACCCAGGCACTACTGCGAGCATTAGTAAGGTACACATCAATAACATGTATATCACATATACCTTTGTTCACCTTGCCATCCTTCTTATCCGCCAAATACTTGGGGCAGTTCCGCTTCCAGTGACCAGTCCCTTTGCAGTAGAAGCACTCAGTCTTAGGCTTAGGTCTAGACTTGGGCTTCTTCACTTGAGAAGCAACTTGTTTGTCGTTCTTCTTGAAGTTCCCCTTCTTGCCTTTACCCTTTTTCTTGAAACTGGTGGTCTTGTTGACCATCAACACTTGATGCTCCTTCTTGATTTCTACCTCCGCGGCTTTTAGCATCGCGAAGAGCTCGGGAATTGTCTTGTTCATCCCTTGCATATTATAGTTCATCACGAAGCTCTTGTAACTTGGTGGCAGTGATTGAAGAATTCTGTCAATGACACTATCATCGGGAAGATTAACTCCCAGCTGAATCAAGTGGTTGTTATACCCAGACATTTTGAGTATATGTTCACTGACAGAACTATTCTCCTCCATCTTGCAGCTATAGAACTTATTGGAGACTTCATATCTCTCAATCCGGGCATTTGCTTGAAATACTAACTTCAACTCCTGGAACATCTCATATGCTCCATGACGTTCAAAACGTCGTTGAAGTCCCGGTTCTAAACCGTAAAGCATGGCACACTGAACTATCGAGTAGTCATCAGCTTTGCTCTGCCAGACGTTCACAACGTCCGGCGTTGCTCCTGCAACGGGTGTTGCACCTAGCGGTGCTTCCAGGACGTAATTCTTCTGTGCAGCAATGAGGATAATCCTCAAGTTATGGACCCAGTCCGTGTAATTGCTACCATCATATTTCAACTTAGCTTTCTCTAGGAACGCATTAAAATTCAAAGGAATAGTAGCACGAGCCATTGATCTACAACAACATAGACATGCAAAATACTATCAGGTACTAAGTTCATGATAAATTAAAGTTCAATTAATCATATTACTTAAGAACTCCCACTTAGATAGACATCCCTCTAATCATCTAAGTGATCACGTGATCCAAATCAACTAAACCATGTCCGATCATCACGTGAGATGGAGTAGTTTTCAATGGTGAACATCACTATGTTGATCATATCTACTATATGATTCACGCTCGACCTTTCGGTCTCAGTGTTCCGAGGCCATATCTGCATATGCTAGGCTCGTCAAGTTTAACCCGAGCATTCTGCGTGTGCAAAACTGGCTTGCACCCATTGTATGTGAACGTAGAGCCTATCACACCCGATCATCACGTGGTGTCTCGGCACGACAAACTTTCGCAATGGTGCATACTCAGGGAGAACACTTGTACCTTGAAATTTAGTGAGAGATCATCTTATAATGCTACCGTCAATCAAAGCGAAATAAGATGCATAAAGGATAAACATCACATGCAATCAATATAAGTGATATGATATGGCCATCATCATCTTGTGCCTTTGATCACCATCTCCAAAGCACCGTCATGATCACCATCGTCACCGGCGCGACACCTTGATCTCCATCATAGCATCGTTGTCATCTCGGCAACTATTGTTTCTACGACTATCGCTATAGCTTAGTGATAAAGTAGAAACAATTACAGGGCGATTGCATTGCATACAATAAAGCGACAACCATATGGCTCCTGCCAGTTGCCGATAACTCTGTTACAAAACATGATCATCTCATACAATAAAATTTAGCATCATGTCTTGACCATATCACATCACAACATGCCCTGCAAAAACAAGTTAGACGTCCTCTACTTTGTTGTTGCAAGTTTTACGTGGCTACTACGGGCTGAGCAAGAACCGTTCTTGCCTACGCATCAAAACCACAACGATTTTTTGTCAAGTGTGCTGTTTTAACCTTCAACAAGGACCGGGCGTAGCCACACTCGATTCAACTAAAGTTGGAGAAACTGACACCCGCCAGCCAACTGTGTGCGAAGCACGTCGGTAGAACCAATCTCGCGTAAGTGTACGCGTAATGTCGGTTCGGGCCGCTTCATCCAACAATACCGCGGAATCAAAGTATGACATGCTGGTAAGCAGTATGACTATTATCGCCCACAACTCATTTGTGTTCTACTCGTGCATATAACATCTACGCATAGACCTGGCTCGGATGCCACTATTGGGGAACGTAGTAATTTCAAAAATAATCCTACGCACGCGCAAGATCTATCTAGGTGATGCATAGCAATGAGAGGGGAGAGTGTTGTCTACGTACCCTCGTAGACCGTAAGCGGAAGCGTTATGCCAACGCGGTTGATGTAGCCGTACGTCTTCACGATCCGACTGATCCTAGTACCGAAAGTACGGCACCTCCGCGATCTGCACACGTTCAGCTCAGTGACGTCCCACGAACTCTCGATCCAGCTGAGTGTCAAGGGAGAGCTTCGTCAGCACCACGGTGTGATGACGGTGATGATGAGGTTACCGGCGCAGGGCTTCGCCTAAGCACTGCAACGATATGACCGAGGTGGATTATGGTGGAGGGGGGCACCGCACACGGCTAAGACAATTCAACTTGTGTGTTCTAGGGTGCCCCCTGCCCCCGTATATAAAGGAGCAAGGGGGAGGCCGGCCGGCCCTAGGGCGTGCCAAGGAGGCGAGGAGTCCTCCTCCTAGTAGGAGTAGGACTCCCCCTTTCCTAGTCCTACTAGGAGGGGGAAGGAAGGACTGGGAGAGGGGAAGGAAAAGGGGGGGCGCGACCCCCCTCCTAGTCCAATTCAGACTCAGGGGGAGGGGGTGCGCGGCCTGCCCTGGCAGCCCCTCTCTCTCCACTAAGGCCCATCTAGGCCCACTAGTTCCCCGGGGGGTTCCGGTAACCCTCCGGCACTCCGGTTTTCTCCGAAATCACCCGGAACACTTTCGGTGTCCGAATATAGCCGTCCAATATATCAATCTTCATGTCTTGACCATTTCGAGACTCCTCATCATTTCCGTGATCATATCCGAGACTCCGAACTACCTTCGGTACATCAAAACACATAAACTCATAATACCGATCGTCACCGAACGTTAAGCGTGAGGACCCTACGGGTTCGAGAACTATGTAGACATGACCGAGACACGTCTCCGGTCAATAACCAATAGCGGAACCTGGATGTTCATATTGTCTCCCACATATTCTACGAAGATCTTTATCGGTCAAACCGCATAACAACATACATTGTTCCCTTTGTCATCGGTATGTTACTTTTCCGAGATTCGATCGTCGGTATCTCAATACCTAGTTCAATCTCGTTACCAGCAAGTCTCTTTACTCGTTCCGTAATGCATCATCCCGTAACTAACTCATTAGTCACATTGCTTGCAAGGCTTATAGTGATATGCATTACCGAGAGGGCCCAGAGATACCTCTCCGACAATCGGAGTGACAAATCCTAATCTCGATCTATGCCAACTCAACAAACACCATCGGAGACACCTGTAGAGCATCTTTATAATCACCCTATTACGCTGTGACGTTTGATAGCACACAAAGTGTTCCTCTGGTATTCGGGAGTTGCATAATCTCATAGTCATAGGAACATGTATAAGTCATGAAGAAAGCAATAGCAACATACTAAACGATCAAGTGCTAAGCTAACGGAATGGGTCAAGTCAATCACATCATTCTCTAATGATGTGATCCCGTTCATCAAATGACAACTCATGTCTATGGCTAGGAAACTTAACCATCTTTGATTAACGAGCTAGTCAAGTAGAGGCATACTAGTGATACTCTGTTTGTCTGTGTATTCACACATGTACTAAGTTTCTGGTTAATACAATTCTAGCATGAATCATAAACATTTATCATGATATAAGGAAATATAAATAACAACTTTATTATTGCCTCTAGGGCATATTTCCTTCACTTCGCACACAGGTGGCTAGTGGGTGTCTGTTTCTCCAGCTTTAGTTGAATCGAGTGTGACTACGCCCGGTCCTTGTTGAAGGTTAAAACAGCACACTTGACGAAAAATCGTTGTGGGTTTAATGCATAGGTAAGAACGGTTCTTGCTAAGCCCATAGCAGCCACGTAAAACTTGCAACAACAAAGTAGAGGACTTCTAACTTGTTTTTGCAGGGCTTGCTGTGATGTGATATGGTCAAGACGTGATGATATATAAATTGTTGTATGAGATGATCATGTTTTGTAAAAGTTATCGGCATCTGGCAGGAGCCGTATGGTTGTCGCTTTATTGTATGAAATGCAATCGCCATGTAATTGCTTTACTTTATCACTAAGCGGCAGCGATAGTCGTAGAAGCAATAGTTGGCGAGACGACAACGATGCTACGATGGAGATCAAGGTGTCGCGCCGGTGACGATGGTGATCATGACGGTGCTTTGGAGATGCGGATCAAAGGCGCAAGATGACGATGGCCATATCATATCCCTTATATTGATTGCATGTGATGTTTATCCTTTATGCATCTTATTTTGCTTAGTTCGGCGGTAGCATTATAAGATGATCTCTCACTAAATTTTAAGGTATAAGTGTTCTCCCTGAGTATGCACCGTCGCGAAAGTTCGTCGTGCTGAGACACCACGTGATGATCGGGTGTGATAAGCTCTACATTCACATACAACGGGTGCAAGCCAGTTTTGCACACGCAGAATACTCGGGTTAAACTTGACGAGCCTAGCATATGCAGATATGGCCTCGGAACACTGAGACTGAAAGGTCGAGCATGAATCATATAGTAGATATGATCAATATAGTGATGTTCACCATTGAAAACTACTCCATCTCATGTGATGATCGGACATGGTTTAGTTGATATGGATCACGTGATCACTTAGATGATTAGAGGGATGTCTATCTAAGTGGGAGTTCTTAAGTAATATGATTAATTGAACTTTAATTTATCATGAACTTAGTACCTGATAGTATTTTGCATGTCTATGTTGTTGTAGATAAATGGCTCGTGCTACTGTTCCGTTGAATTTTAATGCGTTCCTAGAGAAAGCTAAGTTGAAAGATGATGGTAGCAACTAGACGGACTGGGTCCGTAACTTGAGGATTATCCTCATTGCTGCACAGAAGAATTACATCCTGGAAGCACCGCTGGGTGCCAGGCCTGCTACAGATGCTACTGATGACGTTAAGAACGTCTGGCAGAGCAAAGCTGATGACTACTCGATAGTTCAGTGTGACATGCTTTACGGCTTAGAACCGGGACTTCAACGACGTTTTGAACGTCATGGAGCATATGAGATTTTCTAGGAGTTGAAGTTAATATTTCAAACAAATGCCCGGATTGAGAGATATGAAGTCTCCAATAAGTTCTATAGCTGCAAGATGGAGGAGAATAGTTCTGTCAGTGAACATATACTCAGAATGTCTGGGTACCACAACCACTTGACTCAACTGGGAGTTATTCTTCCTGATGATAGTGTCATTGACAGAGTTCTTCAATCACTATCACCAAGCTACTAGAACTTCGTGATGAACTATAATATGTAAGGTATGACGAAAACGATTCCCGTGCTCTTCGCAATGCTGAAATCAGCGAAGGTAGAAATCAAGAAAAAGAATCAAGTGTTGATGGTTGACAAGACCACTAGTTTCAAGTAAAAGGGCAAAGGAATAGAAAGGGAACTTTAAGAAGAATGGCAAGCAAGTTGTCACTCCCATGAAGAAGCCCAAAGCTAGACCCAAGCCTGAAACTGAGTGCTTCTACTGCAAAGGAAATGGTCACTGGAAGTGGAACTGCCCTAGATACTTGGCGGATAAGAAGGATGGCATAGTGAACAAAGGTATATTTGATATACATGTTATTGATGTGTACTTTACTAGTTTTTATAGAAACCCCTCGGTATTTGATACTGGTTCTGTTGCTAAGAGTAGTAACTCGAAAAGGGAATTGCAAAATAAACAAAGACTAGTTAAGGGCGAGGTGATGATATGAGTTGGAAGTGATTCCAAGGTTGATAAGATCACTATCACACACTCCTTTTACCTTCAGGATTAGTGTTGAACCTAAAAATAAATGTTATTTGGTGTTGGCGTTGAGCATGATTCATTGCAATACGGTTATTCATTTATCAAAGAATAATTGTTGTTATGCTTACATGAATAAAACCTTCTATGGTCATACACTTAATATAAATGGTTTATTGAATCTCGATCGTAGTGATACACATATTCATGCTATTGAAGCCAAAAGATGCAAAGTTAATAATGATAGTGCAACTTATTTGTGGCACTACCGTTTGGGTCATATTGGTGTAAAGCACATGAAGAAACTCCGTGCTGATGGGCTTTTGGAATCACTTGATTATGAATCACTTGATGCTTGCGAATCATGCCTCATGGGCAAAATGACTAAAATTCCGTTCTCTGGAACTATGGAGCGAGCAACAGACTTGTTGGAAATAATACATACCGATGTATGCGGTCTGATGAGTGTTGACGCTCGCGGCGGGTATCGTTATTTTCTGACCTTCACAGATGATTTGAGCAGATATGGGTATATTTACTTGACGAAACATAAGTCTAGAACATTTGAAAAGTTCAAAGAATTTCAGAGTGAAGTGGAAAATCATCGTAACAAGAAAATAAAGTTTCTATGATCTGATCGTGGAGGAGAATATTTGAGTTACGAGTTTGGTCTTCATTTGAAACAATGTGGAATAGTTTCGCAACTCACGCCACCTGGAACACCACAGCGTAATGGTGTGTCCGAACGTCGTAACCGCACTTTATTAGATATGGTCTATGATGTCTCTTACTGATTTACCGCTATCGTTTTCGGGTTATGCTTTAGAGACAGCTGCATTCACGTTAAATAGGGCACCATCTAAATCCATTGAGACGACACCTTATGAACTGTGGTTTGGCAAGAAACCCAAGTTGTCGTTTCTGAAAGTTTGGGGCTACGATGCTTATGTGAAAAAGCTTCAACCTGATAAGCTCGAACCCATATCGGAGAAATGTGTCTTCATAGGATACCCAAAGGAGACTGTTGGGTACACCTTCTATCACAGATCCGAAGGCAAGATATTCATTGCTAGGAATGGATCCTTTCGAGAGAAGGAGTTTCTCTCGAAAGAAGTGAGTGGGAGGAAAGTAGAACTTGATGAGGTAATTGTACCTTCTACCGAATTGGAAAGTAGTTCATCACATAAATCAGTTCTAGTGATTCCTACACCAATTAATGAGGAAGCTAATGATAGTGATCATGAAACTTCAGATCAAGTTACTACTGAACCTCGTAGGTCAACCAGAGTAAGATCTGCACCAGAGTGGTACGGTAATCCTGTTCTAGACGTCATGTTACTAGACCATAACGAACCTACGAACTATAAGGAAGCGATGATGAGCCCAGATTCCGCGAAATGGCTTGAGGCCATGAAATCTGAGATGGGATCCATGTATGAGAACAAAGTGTGGACTTTGGTTGACTTGCCCGATGATCGGCAGGCCATCGAGAATAAATGGATCTTCAATAAGAAGACTGACGCTGACGGTAATGTTACTGTCTACAAAGCTCGACTTGTTGCGAAAGGTTTTCGACAAGTTCAAGGAGTTGACTACGACGAGACTTTCTCGCCCGTAGCGATGCTTAAGTCTGTCCGAATCATGTTAGCAATTGCTGCATTTTATGATTATGAAATTTGGCAAATGGATGTCAAAACTGCATTCCTGAATGGATTTCTGGAAGAAGAGTTGTATATGATGCAACCAGAAGGTTTTGTCGATCCAAAGGATGCTAACAAAGTGTGCAAGCTCCAGCGATCCATTTATGGACTGGTGCAAGCCTCTCGGAGTTGGAATAAACGTTTTGATAGTGTGATCAAGCATATGGTTTTATACAAACTTTTGGAGAAGCCTGTATTTACAAGAAAGTGAGTGGGAGCTCTGTAGCATTTCTAATATTATATGTGGATGACATATTTTTTATTGGAAATGATATAGAATTTCTGGATAGCATAAAAGGATACTTGAACAAAAGTTTTTCAGTGAAAGACCTCGGTGAAGCTGATTATATATTGGGCATCAAGATCTATAGAGATAGATCAAGACGCTTAATTGGACTTTCACAAAGCACATACCTTGATAAGATTTTGAAGAAGTTCAAAATGGACCAGTCAAAGAAAGGGTTCTTGCCTGTGTTACAAGGTGTGAAGTTGAGTGAGACTCAATGCCCGACCACTGCAGAAGATAGAGAGAAAATGAAAGTCATTCCCTATGCTTCAGCCATAGGTTCTATCATGTATGCAATGCTGTGTACCAGACCTGATGTGTGCCTTGCTATAAGTATGGTAGGGAGGTACCAAAGTAATCCAGGAGTGGATTACTGGACAGCGGTCAAGAACATCCTGAAATACCTGAAAAGGACTAAGGATATGTTTCTCGTTTATGGAGGTGAGAAAGAGCTCGTCGTAAATGGTTACGTCGATGCAAGCTTTGAGACTGATCTGGATGACTCTAAGTCGCAAACCGGATAGGTGTTTATATTAAACGGTGGAGCTGTCAGTTGGTGCAGTTCTAAACAGAGCGTCGTGGCGGGATCTACGTGTGAAGTGGAATACATAGCTGCTTCGGAAGCAGCAAATGAAGGAGTCTAGATGAAGGAGTACATATCCGATCTAGGTGTCATACCTAGTGCATCGGGTCCAATGAAAATCTTTTGTGACAATGCTGGAGCAATTGCCTTGACGAAGGAATCCAGATTTCACAAGAGAACCAAGCACATCAAGAGACGCTTCAATTCCATCCGTCATCAAGTGTTGGAAGGGGACATAGAGATTTGCAAGATACATACGGATCTGAATGTTGCAGACCCATTGACTAAGCCTCTCTCACGGGCAAAACATGATCAGCACCAAGACTACATGGGTGTTAGAATCGTTACAATGTAATCTAGATTATTGACTCTAGTGCAAGTGGGAGACTGAAGGAAATATGCCCTAGAGGCAATGATAAAGTTGTTATTTATATTTCCTTATATCATGATAAATGTTTATTATTCATGCTAGAATTGTATTAACCGGAAACTTAGTACATGTGTGAATACATAGACAAACAGAGTGTCACTAGTTTGCCTCTACATTGACTAGCTCGTTAATCAAAGATGGTTAAGTTTCCTAGCCATAGACATGTGTTGTCATTTGATGAACAGGATCACATCATTAGAGAATGATGTGATTGACTTGACCCATTCCGTTAGCTTAGCATTTGATCGTTTAGTATGTTGCTATTGCTTTCTTCATGACTTATACATGTTCCTATGACTATGAGATTATGCAACTCCCGAATACCGGAGGAACACTTAGTGTGCTATCAAACATCACAACGTAACTGGGTGATTATAAAGATGCTCTGCAGGTGTCTCCGATGGTGTTTGTTGGGTTGGCATAGATCGAGATTAGGATTTATCACTCCGTGTTACGGAGAGGTATCTCTGGGCCCTCTCGGTAATGCACATCACTATAAGCCTTGCAAGCAATGTGACTAATGAGTTAGTTGCGGGATGATGCATTACAGAACGAGTAAAGAGACTTGCCGGTAACGATATTGAACTAGGTATTGAGATACCGACGATCAAATCTCGGGCAAGTAACATACGGATGACAAAGGGAACAACGTATGTTGTTATGCGGTTTGACCGATAAAGATCTTCGTAGAATATGTAGGAACCAATATGAGCATCCAGGTTCCGCTAGGTTATTGACCGGAAGTGAGTCTCGGTCATGTCTACATAGTTCTCGAACCCGTAGGGTCCGCACGCTTAACGTTCGGTGACGATCAGTATTATGAGTTTATGTGTTTTGATGTACCGAAGGTAGTTTGGAGTCCCAGATGTGATCACGGACATGATGAGGAGTCTCGAAATGGTCAAGACATAAAGATTGATATATTGGAAGGCTATGTTTGGACACCAGAAAGGTTCCGGGTGGTTCGGGTATTTTTCCGGAGTACCGGAAGGTTACCGGAACCCCCCGGGGAGTTAATGGGCCTTAATGGGCCAAGGTGGAAGAGAGGAGGAGGAGGCCAAGGTGGGGGCGTGCCCCCCACAAGCCCAATCCAAATTGGGAGGGGGGGTCGGCCCCCCTTCCTTCTCTCCCTATCCCTCTTCCTTCTTCTCCTACTCCTACTGGGAGTAGGACTCCCCCCTGGGCGCGCCATGAGAGGGTCGGCCCTCCCCTCCTCCACTCCTTTATATACGGGGGAGGGGGCACCCCATAGACACACAAGTTGATTGTTTAGCCGTGTGCGGTGCTGATACATCCATTTTGCATCATGCTTTTATATCGATATTTATTGCATTATGGGCTGTTATTACACATTATGTCACAACACTTATGCCGATTCTCTCTTATTTTACAAGGTTTACATAAGGAGGGAGAATGCCGGCAGCTGGAATTCTGGGCTGGAAAAGGAGCAAATATTAGAGACCTATTCTGCACAACTCCAAAAGTCCTGAAATTCCACGGAAGTTGTTTTTGGAAATAATAAAAAATACTGAGCGGAAGAAATACCAGAGGGGGCCCACACCCTGGCCACGAGGGTGGGGGGCGCGCCCCCTGCCTCGTGGGCCCCCTGTTGGCCCTCCGGTGCCCATCTTCTGCTATATGAAGTCTTTCGTCCGAAGAAAAATCATAAGCAAGCTTTCGGGACGAGACTCCGCTGCCACGAGGCGGAACCAATCTAGGGCTCCGGCAGAGCTGTTCTGCCGGGGACACTTCCCTCCGGGAGGGGGAAATCATCGCCATCGTCATCACCAACGCTCCTCTCATCGGGAGAGGGCAATCTCCATCAACATCTTCACCAGCACCATCTCCTCTCAAACCCTAGTTCATCTCTTGTATCCAATTCTTGTCTCTAAGTCTGGGATTGGTACCTGTAGGTTGCTAGTAGTGTTGATTACTCCTTGTAGTTGATGCTAATTGGTTTATTTGGTGGAAGATCATATGTTCAGATCCTATACGCATATTAATACCCCTCTGATTATGAACATGAATATGCTTTGTGAGTAGTTACGTTTGTTCCTGAGGACATGGGAGAAGTCTTGCTATTAGTAGTCATGTGAATTTGGTATTCGTTCGATATTTTGATGAGATGTATGTTGTCTATCCTCTAGTGGTGTTATGTGAACGTCGACTACATGACACTTCACCATTATTTGGGCCTAGAGGAAGGCATTGGGAAGTAATAAGTAGATGATGGGTTGCTAGAGTGACAGAAGCTTAAACCCTAGTTTATGCGTTGCTTCGTAAGGGGCTGATTTGGATCCACATGTTTCATGCTATGGTTAGGTTTACCTTAATACTTCTTTTGTAGTTGCAGATGCTTGCAATAGGGGTTAATCATAAGTGGGATGCTTGTCCAAGTAAGGGCAGCACCCAAGCACCGGTCCACCCACATATCAAATTATCAAAGTACCGAACGCGAATCATATGAACGTGATGAAAACTAGCTTGACGATAATTCCCATGTGTCCTCGGGAGCGCTTTTCTCTATATAAGAGTTTGTCCAGGCTTGTCCTTTGCTACAAAAAGGATTGGGCCACCTTGCTGCACTTTATTTACTTTTATTACTTGTTGCTCGTTACAAATTATCTTATCACAAAACTATCTGTTACCTATAATTTCAGTGCTTGCAGAGAATACCTTGCTGAAAACCGCTTATCATTTCCTTCTGCTCCTCGTTGGGTTCGACACTCTTACTTATCGAAAGGACTACGATAGATCCCCTATACTTGTGGGTCATGAGGTGCCCCCCTCCACAGATTTCCACCTCGGTCATATCGTTGTAGTGCTTAGGCGAAGCCCTACGTCGGTAACTTCATCATTACCGTCATCACGCCATCGTGCTGACGAAACTCTCCCTCAACCTCAGCTGGATCTAGAGTTCGTGGGACGTCACCGAGCTGAACGTGTGCAGATCGCGGAGGTGCCGTACCTTTGGTGCTAGGATCGGTCGGATCGTGAAGACGTACGACTACATCAACCGCGTTGTCATAACGCTTCCGCTTTCGGTCTACGAGGGTATGTAGACAACACTCTCCCTTCTCGTTGCTATGCATCACCTAGATAGATCTTGCGTGATCGTAGGATTTTTTTTGAAATTACTGCGTTCCCCAACAGGTCCATGGTTCCTCATCTGTGATCCTCTCCTCGGAGCCACTCTCAACCTCAAGACCAACCTACCTCATAATAGCCTTGTCGCGATGACGAGCCATCTTGGCGTTCACATGAGCCTTGTACTGCCCCTTGGCCTACATGCAGAACAGAGCCTTCATCTTGGCCTTGAGCTTCTTAGCCCAAGATGGCTCAACAGAGGGAGGAGCGTACCCCTCAGAACTGTCCTCAGCCTCCTCCTCCTCAAACTCATCCTCATCAACATCCATCCATGCAGCCTCAGCCTCAGCCCGGGTCGTGGTATTAGCCCACTTGCTCTTGATTCATAGCTTGATAGGCTCATGGCGAATCCAGTTGGGAGCAAGAAACTCTTCACCCAGAAAGATCTTCTCCCGAGTCTTCGAAATCAAGAGGTGCAAGTAAGGTCCATAGATGGGCACCTTACGATTGAACACAGCAAACTGCAGCTCACACCACATGATATGAGAGACATCAAGTGGTTCAAGTTGTTGGAGACGCGCCTTCTCACAGATGAGCATCATGTCCACAAGATAGGCATGCACCTTGTCCTTGTCGCCTAAGCGAGGAAAAAGAGTGTTGCGGAAGATCCGGTGCATGATGTCAAGGAACGGGTTCAGCACAAAAGTCTTCTTGCCATTGGCTAACTTCTTCTCAACAAGGTAGGGTTGAAGCTTGTTCTTGGAGGCCGACTCGGGGTTGGCATGTGGGCGGACACCAACGAGCGCATTTAGCCCCTCATCACGAACGTGCAACATATCCATGAACTCCTTCCACTCAGGAGACATCCTCTTCCCATTAGTCATCCAAGTCATGGTCCGCTTCTCATCCGTGTGGAAGTGGACAGAAGCAAAGAACCGAGCCACAATCTCCGGGTCAAAGTCCTTGTGAAACGTGAGAAACTCCTCAATGCCAAACTGCTCCACCAAATCCAGAGGCTCACCAAAATATGCCCGGTCCTTCTTCATATGATTCATGTCAATCCACTGAACTGGCACATAGGTGTTCTGCTTGGCCTTGATCACATCTAGGAAGATGAGATTCTGTTGCTTGGTCCAAAACAAGTCCTCATTCTTCCACCCTTTGTCGGTCAGCTTGCTCTATGCTGCAAAGGCGATTAGCTAATGAGACTGGTCTTGTTAAAGAAACGGTTGCGGAAGAAGATCAGCGTTGACCAAAAAAGTAAGAAATTGTTGTGCGTAAGAGCGTGTTATGAAATTCGTTCTGTTACCTCAAGTTTTGACCTGCCGATGTATTAAGAAATCCATTAGGGTGGCTTATTCTCCCGTAGGATTTGCTTCACTACCCCTACCCTTCCGCCACCCCCCCCTAAAAGCTTTACGGATTAGTGGTCGACATAAGGGTAGTATAGTTTTTTTGTTTAACCAGTCTGTTTATCTCTCCCTTTCTCTCTCCTAAACTCTCATTTTCTTCTTCTCCTTCGGCACAACAGCGGCAAATCACCACAGATTCTTCCACCGCCGATGTTGCTCACACAAATTAACTAATTCTAGCCCCCTCTCATTATTGAGAGTGGTTCTTAATCTCGGATTCCTTGTTTATTACTACCTCTGGTCCATTGTAAGTGGCATCGTTTTGAACTAGGAGTTTTGAACTAACCCCACTTCAAAACTATGACACTTATTTTGGATCAGAGGGAGTACTAAGTTTATCGGGCATCCATTATTTGTGTCTTCTGTCGTTCCCAATGCCACTGCTAGAGGAACATGTTGTTTTAGTAGAAAAATAAAATGTTTCGTCAAATGAGAACAGATAGGATTGTTGCTTCAATCATGTTAGAAGAAATCTCTAGCCATAGCTCGACGGGTCTTGACCCTTAGTTTGGTGCCTTGCACGGTCGTCGGCACTCGTGGTAGTGGGATATCCGAATTTTAAGGCAAAATTTGTAAATACACAATTACTATTTATAGAGTGTATTTTGAGATACCTAAACTTACTTAGGGGGAGGAGGTTGAACCAAGGCAAACCTCATCTAATAAGACACTAGAAAGCATATCACGATATTTTTGCTAGACTGTAAGCATTGGAGGTCGCAACCGAGATAATTAGGGATATCAAAATACACACACACACACACGCACGCACACACGCACACACACACACACGCGCGCGCGCGCGCGCACACACATACACACACTTATATATATCTACCCTCGAAGACCGACAGACCTCGGGTAGGGGGGCCCCGAGCTATGAGATCGGATCGATGGGTAACAGGAGACAATGGACACAACGTTTTTACCCAGGTTTGGGCCCTCTCAAAGAGGTAAAACCCTACGTCCTACTCTGGCTTATATTATGTGTATATCAATGTATAGAGTTCATCTACCTCGAGATCGTAAGTTGTGGACTAAACCCTAAGGCTAGTATGGATGATGGTAATGAATGAATGAGATCCCTCTACGGGCTCAACCCTCCGGTTTATATAGGCACCAAGGGTATCTAGGGTTACATAAGATTGGTTGTCAACTAGAGATCACATGCCGAACGTAGTAGTTATCCTTGGAGTACACGTCAAGTCATCGGCGGTGTTCGATACATCGCGGGTTTGAGGCCTCCGGAGTTCTTTCTTTATCATGGGTCGTCAGCTCGGCCCAGGGCCAAGATCAGCTAAGCTAGGACCCCCTAGTCCATGACACCATCACTAGCCCTCCCTCATCGCTCAGTGGTTCGCTCGTATTCCCATGCAGTACAGTTTGAGTCGACGTAGGTCCCCACCACCTTTGTGCCTACATGCCGGCCAAATCTTCGGCCGGTCGCACCACGTCGCTCGCTTAAGTTTTCTCTCCACGTTAGCATTTGGGTCCACCCACCGCTTATCTCTTCACGACGCAGTACAACCATTCATTCCCCTCACATCTCTCTCCCCTCAATAGCTATCTCGTCAGCCATGGGCCACGACACAACAATCTTCCCTGGTGAGCGGCCCCTGCCATGGTGCTTGTGCGGCTCCTACCTCCCGATGGCTGTGACGCTCACGCGGCTCCTTCCCCTCCCACGAATATGGGGGGTAGTGTGGTGGGCGGTGCTGCAACTCAAGGGCGGCCGCAGCCATGGCTTGTTTTGTGGCAGGCGGTGCAGCGAGGTAGCAGCTGCAACGGCGTTGCAACCAGCAGTAGCTTGTGATGGAGATGACGACCCCTTGTGCTACAAACGGCTCGTTTTTGTTGCTGGAACCGACCGGGCGGAAAGCTGCAACCAGAAGCTGCCGGCGATGGAGACGACGACCTCCCGTGCTGCAACCGGCGATTTTTTTGCTGGAACTGGTCGGCGAAAAGATGCATCCACACATGACCAGTGCTGCAACCGAACGACCATTCGAGTCGTTTTGCTGCATCGACTTTTTGTTTTGTTACAGCCGGCCAAACATTTTGCTAGATCCGGTGAGTTTTCTTTTTGTTGTGATGGTCGGCAGCGGTGCATTTTTGCTGAAACCGGTGTTGTTTTTTGATAGGACATTTTCCGTGAACATAGTTTTTCTTGCTGATTTTTTGTGGCGTTTCATGGCGGAGCTGCAGCTAGCAAGAGGAAGGTGCTGGAATGACGACGCGTGCTACGCCCCGCTAGGCGAAATGCTGGAACCGGCTTGGCTGCGAGCTGTAACCGCCCATGGTGGAGCTGCAGCCGGTGAGGGGAGAGGGGGAGGGGGTGTATTACGACATGTGCGGGGACGAGCTGGAACCGGCATGCTCTGCACCCAGCTGCAACTATCGTGCCGGCATGCTTCCCTTGAACGCCGATGCCGCGGTGAGACGGCGACGCGAGGCTGCTGCCGCGCCTCGCTCACACTGGACACGCGCGCGGCTATCTTGGCAGAGGCGAGCGGGTCATGGTGTTTTATCCAGCCGTTGACCAAGCGTTAAGAGAGGTAGGTAAACGATTCGAGATATCAACGACGGGGGAGGGGGAGGGGGTGACCTGCCGAAACTTTCGGCCGGCGCGCCGACGCCTAATAGTGCCCTTCGATTTAAGGTAGTGCCTATAGGTGGCCAAACGGGCCAGGATAACTGGGTCGGCCCGGTAGCACGGCCAGCACGGCACGGGCCTGGCACGACACGGCACGTGCTAAACGGGCCAGGCCTGGCACGCGGCACGCTAGGGGCGTGCCTGGGCCTGAAGGCCGAGCACGCGGGCCGGCATGGCACGGCCCGATTATCTTTTATTTTTATTTTTTTATGTATTCTAATGTGGCCCAACAGGTAAAAATAGGCTAAAAACGCCCAATGCGCAAAATAGGAGGCAGATTAGCGGGCCTAGCATGCCGGTGGGCCGGCCCAATTAGCATATGGGCCGTGCCTGGGCTGCAGGCTGCAGCACGCGGGCCGGCACGGCCCATATAATAATCGTGCCTCAGCAGGCCGGGCCGTGCCAGGCACGATTAGGATGGCCCGTGCCGTGCCGGGCCGGCCCGTTTGGCCAGCTATGGTAGTACCCCAATTTGAGGGGCAAATTACTAAGAAACTGCCACTGGTGGCCGCCCGCTCCAAACGAGTCGCACGACTCGTCCTCTCTGTTGCTCGATCCCCCAACTCCCCACACTAGGGCTCGCGCCGCCGCCGCCGCCGCGTCGCCCGACAGCCCGCCCCGGCCGCTGGCCTCGACGCCTGCCTCGCCCCGACTCCGCCCCCGGCCACTGGCCTCGGCGCCCGACGTCGCCTCCGGTGAGCCCTCTCCTCTCTGTCGCCGCTCTACTCTATCTCCTAGATGGATGGATGAATGGACGAACTGGATGCATGTTTCCTCTCTGATCTGTCTCCTAGATGGATGGATGGATGGATGGATGAATGGATGGATGCAACTAGATTTTAGATTGGTTTCTTCTTCCTGCGCTGATCGAATTCCAATCCTATGCATGGGCGAGTCTTCCTATGGCGTGGTAGGAGCAGAAGATGTAGTCTCCATTGCGTCCCCTCCGGCAGCCCCTCCCGGGTTCCTCCCACAAACCCTTTCCTCCTCTCAGGCCGCTGCCTCTCCCGAACCACGCGGCCCCAAACCCTAGGTTACTGCATCTACCGTACCCCTGCAATGTTTGCCCCCTCTAATCTCGTTTATGTGATCAGCGAGTTTTTTTTCCCCACTTTTTTCCGGGAATGTGATCGGTGAGTTTGTGCCCTGTAATTTCCGAAATTGATAATGTATTGTTTATTTGGGTTGTGGGGCGCAGCTGCAGACAGCAGCATGGGCTTGGAGGGCGGGGATCGGTACGATTTTCTTACAAAACTGCAATGCCCTAGAAATCATTGTTGGTACTGGCCACTTGTTTGAATGCGCTACGTGGTGCTGGTTGTCGCAATGCAACTGTCATATTTTTGCATTCTGTTGGCTGTTGATTGCTTGAATGTTGCTGCGGTTAGTGTTGGTTGTATGTTTCACTGATTGTTGAGTGCTCTTGTAGTCTCGTAATCCCTTTACATCCTGTTGGTACTGAGGTGTGCCTATGTCATAGTTTAGAAATTACTACACATATACATGCATTTAAATTTTATGCCAAAGTAAATGAAAGGAATGAAAGAAGGAATATGATTGCAAATGTTTTTCTTACCACGATCTTTGCAGTAGCTGTACAATGCTTGTTCTCAGAGGATGCCATAGGAAATTGGCGTGTTTAGTGATGATGAATGAACGCATTGGTTTAGTAGGTTTTTGCCGAGAGATATGGTAATGATGATGGAGTGGCGATTTAATTTGCCTGCAGATATCTAGTTTCATCTGCTTCCTGTGGTATGCAGGATTGAACCTGAAGCATGTAGTATCTGCCGGATCTAGAAATTCCCTGGATACTTTCTTGTATTACAAATCCAGTAGTGCTCTCTAGTCGTTCTCATCTCTTCTTACACCTGAGACAGCCCATCTGAGTCGCTGCCACGATGCCCCAAATTTTCCTTGAATAACCCATGTTTTCACACGTCTTACTTTGGGCTCATCAAACTCCTTCCTGCACATGGGAACATGGCAAGTTTTTCCTTTTCATCTAGAGTTGTCGAGAATGGCACTGTATTTACTTGACAAGATAATCTATTACTTCTCTATTTGTTTCTAGTGGGTTATGCCCCTTTCCGGTCATTCTTTTGTCACTAAATCACATGCAACACAAACTATACTATGGTGTTGTACATCGACGAGCTGATAATAGCCTGCTACAAACATTTTCTGGTGATAGCTGATTATAAATAACAATTTGTAGGTCCTGATGCAGTAAATTTTCCACAGCTGCGGGGTCCTGATGTGGTAAACATTTTCTGGTGATAGCTGATAATAGACGGCACTGCATAAACAACTTACGAAGAACGCTGGCCAAGTAGCTGATTATAAATAACAATTCGCTCTTCCTTATCAGTGCATAAGGTTGATGTGAAATATATCTTTTGTCAATCTTGTTCACATGTCTTCTTTTTTTTGCTGGTATTGCCTTTCGATGTGTCACTAGATAGATGATGTTTTAGCATTGACTCGTTCTCAAATATGTATTCTTGACCATGCGTATATGTTGGTAGAAACTTGTAGTTTAATATGATGGAAATATATTTCATGAAAAATCTAATATTTCTACTTTCATCTTACCAATCTAACTATTATTTTATCTACTGCTAGTCAAAGTTAAACAAATTTGACTGCACGCTTTCTAGGAAACTATCTATTTACGAACGGAGGGAATATATCATATGTGGTCTCGTATACTAGGTTTTGCACTTGAGCAATCTTGACTTATTGTTATGGAATCCACAAATGCGTGTGTTTTTAGGTGTTAAATTTTCAGTTACTAAGAATTATTCTTTCCTTCTTAAATTTGTAGGTCCTGATGCAGTAAATTTTCAGTCATATTGTTGTTTGAGAAATTGTCGAGATGTGCGCATCTGTTATCCGCTGTGAAGCTTGAGTCAGAGGATACTCATTTCCAGCTGATATCACTTCACGTGAGAGCTTCGTGGTATTTTTTGGCAGTGATTATGATGGAGTGCAACAGAGAAGAGGCTTCCATGGCCAGGGACATTGCTGCAAAGAAGTTGGAAGATAAAGACTTCGCTGGTGCCCGAAAGATTGCACTTAAAGCTCAGATGCTATTTCCAGAGCTTGAAAATATATCTCAGCTGTTAAGTGTTTGCACTGTACACTGTGCAGCAGAGGCAAGGGTGAATGGAGAGCCGGACTGGTATGCAATCCTTCAAGTGGAGGCAACAACAGATCATGCTAACATAAGAAAGCAATACCTCAGGCTTGCCTTTTCACTCCATCCCGATAAAAACTGTTTTCCTGGTGCTGAAGCTGCTTTCAAGTTGGTTGCTGAAGCTCATTCAATATTGTGTGATCAAACAAAGCGATCTCATTATGATATCAGAAGGCAGTATGCTTCCAGAAAAGTGTCGAAGCAAGCTACACAGCAACAAAAGAAGAGTGGCACAAGCAAATGCGATGTACCTGGGCATGTACTGACTTTTTGGACCATATGTGCTCATTGTCAGATGCGATATCAGTATCACAACCATGTCCTAAACACTCTGATCCGCTGTCTGAACTGCGAAAATAATTTCTTTGCATACAAGTACAACTTACAAGAACAGTATGCGCCGCCTTCATCGAGTGTACCCACTAATTCTCAAGTTCCAACGAAGACGTTTCCAAGTCAACAAGGCCGCCGTGTGAAGCTTTCTTCTGCACAGGAAACCACAGGTGCGAATCCAAGGATGAATGTGGCCCAAGGTGACGGTTACATGAAAGGGTATAGCAGGCCAACCATGGGCGAGAAAGCTAGTCAGTCAAGAACGACAAGCGGGCAAAGTCAATTTTCAGCAATGAATCAAGAAAAACCTGCTGTACCGACTGCAAATGAACATATGGGTGGATGGTCAATACCAGATCCTCCTGATCCAAGCATCATTGGCAGACCAAAGTCAGGTAGAGCAGATGCATCTGCAGCTTCAGATGCTATGAATGTCCCTAGTCAGTCAAGAACGACAAGCGGGCAAAGTCAATTTTCAGCAATGAATCAAGAAAAACCTGCTGTACCGACTGCAAATGAACATATGGGTGGATGGTCAATACCAGATCCTCCTGATCCAAGCATCATTGGCAGAGCAAAGTCAGGTAGAGCAGATGCATCTGCAGCTTCAAATGCTATGAATGTCCCTGGTCCTGCAAAGCTTTCATCTACAGGTGTTAACACATATGCCAAAATAAGGATAAATGTGGCAGAATGCGATATAAAAGGGCATGACAATCCTAGTGGCGAGAAGGAAGCTAACCAGTCGTATATTACAAAGGGGAAAGTTGAAATTCCAGCAAAGACTCAAAGTAAATCTTCTGCCCAAACTGTAAACATGAACACAGGTGTTTTTGACAGAAAGAACTCGGGTATAGAGGATGCATCTACAGTGTTAAATGCTGCAGGATCCCCTGTTCTCCGGAGATCAGCTAGGAGGACGCAAGATGCTTATGGCAGTAGTAGCCTCAACTATAATAGCAAAAAGAAGCGAAGAAAGAACAATTGTCCATCTAATGCTGATTTGAATGGGAAGCAAATATTTGATGATAATGTCACTAACGTTGACAGGCAATCGGTTCCATCTGATGTGTCTGGCAAAGTAGACATCCAAGAGGAAGCTAAAACTCCAGATATAGGTGATCAGGACAATATCAGGGCAGAAGTTACAGATACTGTTGGTCAGAATCAACCTTGCTATTCTGTGAAGCTTTCTTTCCCTGACGCAGAATTTTTTGACTTTGAGAAGTTGAGGGATGCTAGTCTGTTTGAAACTGGTCAAATCTGGGCCCTTTATGATAACCTTGATGGCATGCCGAGATATTATGCTAGAATAAAAAGTTTGGATGCCTCCAACTTTAAAGTTCATCTCACTTGGCTGGAGCGCATTGCAATGAACGAAGCAGAGGAGAAATGGTCCGATGAAGAACTGCCCGTTGCTTGTGGAAGCTTTAGCTTAGGAACAACAGAGATATCACAAGACAGACAAATGTTTTCGCATATTGTTTCATGGACAAAAGGTTTTAAACGAAGGAAATATGAAGTACATCCCAATAAGGGTGAGGTATGGGCTCTTTATAAGGGATGGAACATGCAGTGGGGATCAGATGCAGATAATCATAGATCCTATGAATATGAAGTCGTGGAAGTCCTGTCAAATTTCTCAGTTAGTGCTGGCGTTACTGTTGTCCCATTGGTCAGGATTGAAGGCTTTGTCAGTTTATTTATGACAGTTAAGGATAAATCTGAAATTGTGGTAGCACCAAGTGAGCTACTTCGTTTTTCTCACAGTGTTCCGTTTTATAGGACAAATGGTAATGAGAAAGTTGGTGTCCCTGGAGGTTTTCTGGAACTTGACACTGCATGTCTCCCCATTGACCTGGATGCAGCGTTTCCTTGTGTTTCTCTTCACTCCTGCATGTCCCCTGGCAAGAAAGAGGGCAGCACATCCATTGATTTGAGCACTGACAGTGCAAGCAGTAGAGGAGAAAATGAATATATTTCTTCTGAGCCAAAGACATCCTTGCAGAGAAATCCCGATGGTCCTAATTCTTTAGGTGACTTCTCTGAGCAAAATAGTCCCTCCTTAGTTTATACATATCCTGATTCTGAATTCTATAACTTCGAGGAATGCCGCTCATGTGAGAAGTTTGAACGTGGACAAATATGGGCTTTATACAGTGATGTTGACAACTTCCCTAAGTTCTATGGCTGGGTAAGCAAAGTCGAGCTAGAACCTTTCAAAGTTTATTTGACCTGGCTTGAAGCTTGTCCCCAAGTGGAGCAGGAGAAACAGTGGTTGGAGCAGGATATACCTGTCAGCTGTGGTAAATTTAAAATTCGAAAGTGGACAACCATGTACGAAACAAACGATACTTTCTCTCATTTAGTATGCACCGGACATGACCCCAACCAGCAGATTGAAATTGTTCCGCAAGTAGGTGAGATTTGGGTCATCTACATGAACTGGACACCTGACTGGACTCCCTCGAGCCCTCATGCTTGCGGATTTGAGATCGGCGAGATCATTGAGCGCACTGAAGCTAGCACAAAAGTTTCTCTTCTTACTCAAGTCAATGGTTACACAGCGGTGTTCAAGCCTGGCAAGCGAAAGAGAGTTGTGGAGATACCTACAAGGCACAATCTGAAGTTCTCTCACCGGGTGCCCTCGTTCTGTCTGACGGAAGAAAATGGCGGCAAGCTCAGCGGCTTCTATGAGCTGGATTCAGCCTCTGTTCCAGATGTTTTCCTTTACAAGGATGCCCAATGACATGCCGATGGAAAAGCTCAAACCCTGCCAATATATTCTGACTAGAATCATGTCTTATTCCGCTGTCAGTTTTTTCTATATATGCCGGTCAGCTTTAGTCTATTTGAAACCATGTTAGCATTCTATTGCAGACTTGCAGTGCCCTCTCTTGCTGGTGGTGGTGAATTATCAGGTAAACTAATGCCTACTAGCGGGCGGAGGCGCGTGCCGCTGCGCCCGTCAGTAAGCCTGAGATAGTCTTTGTCGGTTTCATCCATGGAAGAAAATTTAAATAGTTTGCTCGGGATAGAGTTGGCGGTGTGAAAGTTCTTGACCAAAACTGTTCATTTTAGCGCAAAGTTTAGCACATCCGTTCTACTCGAGTTGTTCTTTACTGGGATTGGTTCGTGCCCTAGTTTTGGCATATGGGGAATGGCTATAGCTCATTCATCTGTTGCATTCTTAGTACCCAACAATATACAGTTAGTACATATATGCAGAACAGGAAGCAACATCCTCAACTATCATAAGATGCTGGATTTGAAACACTTTTCACTGCATCTGCAGATTAGTTGCATCCCCTTCGCTGGTCCCTGAAACGAACAACTATTTTTTGGCAGATCTGTTGGTAATAAGGCCATCTTATTATATTAGCTATTAGGCATAGCATGGTTGGTGCATTTTGATATAATTAGCATATACTTACCTTTTTTCTCTATTTAGACCCTGTAGCAGCATCATTGTTGGTTTTTCTTCTTCTTCTGGAGTAGCTGCGTCGTTCGATGATTATTGAAAGAAATTTAGTGCAACATATGAGCAAAACCAAATATGAACGAGTGCAGTGTAGGAAAAATCTGCTACATCTCATATACCTTTTCTTGTTTTGCTTTGAAAGACAGACTTAGGATGGTGCTGTTTCAACAATGGCCTTGTCTGCTGGATCGTGTAGAGGATGAAGAGCCCTGCAGTGTCCACTACCTAAATTTATACAAAAGTGAAGCCAGTTTTTCAGATCATTTGTTTACTTTCGTGACTATCTTATTGTGGAAACAAAAGATTCCCTAACAAGTCCATTATAAACAGAATTTACCGAATCCCAAAAAATGTTGATGCAAGTAGAGAAATCCTACATCCTTTGTACATCATGCACTCCTTCAATAATTTGGGGTCATCGACTTGAGGAAACATCATATTTTACCAAACCTACCAAATAAGCATGTGTACTACTCCCTCCACACCATAATATAAGACGTTTTTTCACACTAATAGTATCAAAAAACGCCTTCCCATCTAATATCCGATAGCAGCTCTTGGTAACAATATCAACACCATTGTAAACCCTTTGCATGAGGTATTCCTCCACCGTGAAATATCAAAGCAAGTAGGATGTAGGGTAAAACCTTTGTGCGACCTTCGCTCCGAGACTTCCAGCTGCACTTGTAACCCTACAGAGGGATCTGGCGGTATTTTGCATTGTCAACTAGCACTCTCAGGTACCAATATGAGGTTTGGTACAAAGATTGAACACAAAGGATGAGCTAGAGTTTTGAGATGAGATGCCGCTGGTGAAGATGATGATTCCCATGATGAGAGAAGTGTTGGTGATGATGAAGGCTTTGATTCCCTCCTCTCCGAGGGAAGTTTCCCTGGTGGAATCGCTCTGCCACAGAGCAAAAGTGCTTCGTCTCTGTTCCGCCACGCAAACGGTGGCAAAAAGTCCCGAAATTGTCCTCTTGATTTTTTCTAGGGTAGTTAGAATTTTATGGCCAAAGGACTTCTGGAGGAGAGCCACCAGGGGCACACAAGCTTAGGTGGCGGGTTTAGAGGGTGACCGTGCCACCTGCCCATGTGGCTGGCTGGTGAACCTTTTCTGGCAGATCTTTACTCCATAATTCCATTATATATTCCAAATAATTCTCTAAAAAGCCACGCTTCATTTTGAGCTCCGGAGAATTGCTATCTCTTCGGTTGTTATTTTAGGTTCAGAAGTCTAGCTGCCGGCAATCTCCCTCTCTTCGCATAACTTGCATTTTAAGAGAGAAAATGCATTATAATTGCATTATAATATGAAATATAACATTGAAATAAGATAAATTACAGTAGAAAATAATGAAGCAAAATGGACGCATCACCTCCTCCAAGCCTAGACTCTGATTGTTATGAAATCCATAAGCACGGCTTATTCTTCAGTAGGTTTGCTTCAATACCTCCATCTTTTAAGATACATAAGTTGTCGGTACTTCGACCTTGCTGCCTACCCTGAATTTAAGGCAACATGGTTTAAAATACATAATTACCATTTATAAAGTCTGTTTTAAGATCCATAACCCATTTTAAGGGGGAGGAGGTTCTACTGAGGCAAACCACATCTAATAAGACACTAGGAAGTACTTCCTTTGTTTCTTTTTAGTTTGCATATAAAATTTGGTCAAATTCAAACTTTGTAAAGTATATGAGATTTGACTAGGTTTGTAGGAAAGGATATCAACATTGACACTATGTAATCAATATTATTAGATGCATGATGAAACTAATTTTCATAGCATATAACTTTTGTACTTCCTTCGTCTCAATTTATAGGGCATGCGCGTCGTTCTACGTTGAGAATTTAACTAGCTATATATGTATTATATGTGATGAAAATATATGTTTAAAAACTACAACCGCTTAAGAATCCAATGATATACTTTTGGTGACATATAACTCATATTTTCGTTAGTCAAATGAATGACCTAGAACTACACGCACGCACTGTAAACCGAGACGGATGGAGTATTGTAGATGTTGATATTTTTTCTATAAAGTTAGTCAAACTTTATAAAGTTTGACTTTGACCAAATCTTATATGCAGACTAAAAAAAGGAAAGGATATATAAAGATATTGTTGCTAGACAATAAGCTTCTGAGATTGGAACCGAGATATTTAAAGATATCAAAACTCTTTTTTGCAAAACAAAAGGATATTAAAACACACATGCGCGCGCACACACACACTCTTCATTATTCATGCCTAGCTAATTGCACATGCATTACAACGGGGGCATAATTGTTTTATTAGTAGGTTGTCTGCAACTGTGTTTCGTTTGAGTCAACACTTGTTCATTTAACAAAGAAAACATAATTTTATTCGGTTTGCCAATAAAAAGGAGGGTAGTTGAGGCGATTTTTAGGAAAACCGATAAAAGTGGCGTATCCAGTGCTGAAAACTCCCACACAAGGTGGGGTCCAAGGAAGGAAATATCTAAACAACCTTACCTTTGCATAATAATTCTGCAAGGAGGATAGTTCGAATCCAGGACCTCCAGGCCACATGTGGAATGACTGCCACTGCGCCAGGCACGCCCTTCTTTCTTAGTCATCAATTTTTAAGAAAACCGATGACTAAAAAACCCAGAAATAGGAGGGTAAAGAATCCATATGATGAAGGGAGAGGGGAGGAGGTACATATGGTTGGTTGGGCGAAGAAAGAAGTAAAAGAGGGAAATCTGTTCATTTCTTTAGTAAATGTTCATGTGTTGCTACAGGGAAAAAGAATCACTCGGACCTCATCAAGCCAAAATCTAAGCTCTTGAGGTTCGCATCTAGAAAATATGCCTTTCATATGCAAGGTTTTTCTACAACTTGGGATGGCGGAAGATTTACAATTAAATTTCCCGTTTCTAAAGAAGAACCACAAGTTTCAGAAATAACGTAGGGAATATTAGAGATAAAACATGAAGGCAAATGACACTACATATCCCGGAACAACTACTGTGAATATGAGTAAATTTTACATGCACAACGGTATGAATTTCAGAATTGTTGGACTTTCCTTTCGCATTTTCCTTGTGTTGGTTCAGTAAAGTAAGTTATATGCTCAGTTGGTCTACATCATTGAAGGTTATTGTTTTTAGCCCGTGAACAAATTTGCAGGTCAAGAGTAGGTACTCCCTCCGTCCGGAAATACTTGTCGTAGAAATGGATACAAATGGGTGTATCTAAAACTAAAATACATCACTAGTAGAAAAAGGGCCTTTAGTCCCGGTTCAGGAACCGGGACTAAAGGGTCGTTACTAAAGCCTCCCCCTTTAGTCCCGGTTCTTACACGAACCGGGACTAAAGGCCCTCCACGTGGCCGCTGCCTGGAGGTCCACCTTTAGTCTCGGTTGGTAACACCAACCGGTACTAAAGGAAATTTTATGATTTTTTTATTTTTTTTATTTTCAAATTTCTGAATTATTTGAACCTCTAATCTCTAATCACCCCTCATCACTGCTCAATTTAACCTCTAATCTTTAATCACCCCTCATCATTCCAAATCATCTAACTTCCCAGACGGTCACCCATCCTCTCACTACTCCAGCCTGAGCACGCTTAACTTTCGGGTTCTATTCTCCCTCGTTTCCAAGTCTGCACTTGTTGTTTTCCTGACAATAGTAAGATGTCAATCCTATTAACCCTCAGGAATTTAGCATGAGCATGAAGTCACACATTTCACTGTTTGAGTTTGAAACTATTGTTTAAAAAACAATAATTATTTAGTAACACTAATATTTCTTGAATAAGTAGTTTGACCATAGTTTGACCACAGTTTGACCAGATTTGACCAAAATTCAAAAAACTGAAATAATTATTTAGTAACACTAATATTTCTTGAATAATTAGTTTGACCATTGTTTGACCACAGTTTGACCAGATTTGACCAAAATTCAAAAAAAACTGAAATAATTATTTAGTAACACCAATATTCTTGAATAATTATTTAGTAACACTAATACTTCATGAATAAGTAGTTTGGCCATAGTTTGACCAGATTTAACAAAAATTTGAGCATAACTTTTTTTCCTTTTAGAATTTGAGGATTCTAAAAATTTGCAAACAGGCCGTAGGCTGTCAAAATCGGATGCGGATTTTCGTGCTGAACATTTTGATATATTATACATTTTTTTCTGACATCGTATGCAAAACATGTCCAAATTTAAGTTTTTAAATTTTCCTAACTAGTACATGTAGTAACATAACTACATCTGGAAGGATTTTAATTTTTGAAGTTTTTTTTATCATTTTCTTGTGCTTTTTACAAAACTGAAAAGGCGATGGGGGGGGGGTAGAGTTTGAAAATGGGACCTTTAGTACCGGTTCGTGCCATGAACCGGTACTAATGCCTCAAACCCCATTAGTACCGGTTGGTGGTTCGAACCGGGACTAAAGGTCTAACCTTTAGTACCGGTTGGTGCCACGAACCGGTACTAATGGGCATCGCACCCTTTAGTCCCGGTTCGTGGCACCAACCGGGACTAAAGTTCCCATTTGAACCGGGACTAATGCCTGTACGGTGCCCTAGCCGCTCGAACCGGGACTAATACTCACATAGTCCCGGTTCGTAATGCAACAGGGATTAATGCTCTTTTCTGGCCGAACCAAAGCCCTGTTTTCTACTAGTGCATCTAGATACATCCATTCCTTGGACAAGTATTTTCGGACGGAGGGAGTACTATATAGCAGTATAGATTATGTTATTCAGACAGATCCGCTCCATGAACAAACTGAATGTAGCTCCGCGGCACTAAATGCAACCATGAAAATATAGATTAGATGTGTACACATGTTGTTTAATAGTGCATAGTGAACTTCTTATGGCATATACTACATGTTGTTTTAAAATTTTGATTCCGATAGTTTAGTGGCCTCACCATGCTGGACGAATGGTATTTTATGATCTTAACTCATGAAGGGAAGCCATGCCGGACGAATGGTATTTTATGATCTTAACTCATGAAGGGAAGTCGTGCTTACAACAGTGTTGATTGTAATGTCGATGAAAAACTGTCATGTATGCTGGACTATGCTACATGTTATTTGAAGTTCTAGCATCAACATACAATAATTTTTTCTCTTGCTAGTCGTGTCGGTTCATTCAAGTGAACAAGGTGCTCCTCTAAATTCCAGGAAAATAAATGTTGACGTCTGCACGAACGTGCTCACCAATGAAGCTATGCATTTGAAATAAATCTTCAATTCACCCTTAGGCCTAATTTGGTTGGAAAGGTGAAGTTTCCCAGGGCACTAATCCACCTCGGGGAGATTTACATGGTTTTGGGGGATCCCCTCTCCCACCACGGGGAGACCACCAGCCCAGTTTGGACAAGATGCCAGAGGGGAGGTCGGGGGCGGGGCGGGGGCATCGCTTTCAATTCAGCAGCGTGAAGCACGGAGACTGAGGCTGAAGGGTTGCGATGGAGAGCGAGCGAACGAGTAGAGGGTTTTCTCCCCGACCAGTCGATACAGGGGAGATCTACCCGGGGATGGGCCGTGGAAAGGTCAGGGTTCTTCCTCCCTCATGCGAAACCAAACGGCGCTGTTTGCTTGCCCAGGGCAAACTCAACACGTGGTTTACCCAACCGGGGAAAAGGCAGGTATCCCGCAGGGATCCCTCACAACCAAATGGGGCCTTAGGAGGTGTTTGGTTGAACTCTGTTAACGTAAATGGTACTGGAAACAGATCACGTTTGTGATCTGTTTCCTGAGGGGTCGACCGGTATCGAAATTGACTTAACATGGAACTCGATTACGGGGGATTTGTTCCCGCTCAAAGTGAACCCAACAAAAGTTGATGGTATGAGGTTGCGCTGTAATCGAATGACGGCTCAAAATGTACGAACCAAACACTTCCTTAGGTTCATGTAGCTCTTTCTTTATATATACTCACTCTGTAAGGACATATAAGAGTGTTTATATCACTACTCTAGTAATCTAAACGCTCTTATATTTCTTTACGGAGGGAGTATATGGCACTGCACCCACACGTGACGATTGATGAATCGAAACAAAAAACAAAAAACAAAAACATACACATTGCAACTTGATAACCACAGTTCAAGTATTAGTCAAGAGAAGGTGTCACATCAGATACCACCAACTAACAATGCCACACAGGCTCTTTGAAGTTTCTCAATGTAAGCCGTTCGGTTTATTGTCTCCTTTTACCTTTACAGACAGAACGAACGACTGAATGACCACACAAAAGAAATCATGTACGGCAAGTAGGTTCCGCCCCACGCTTTCCACCCATGGTGCATATGATTACATGGTGATATACAACATAAACCTAAGCTAATGCATCCAAACAAGCCATGCTGTCTGTCTGTCTGTCAGTGAGTGAGTCAACCTAGTGGCAAGGTAGACAATCACCTTGACAAGCTGCAGTTGTCCATGAACATAAATATACACAGCACAAAGGCGGGGCGGAATGGGCGGAACCATGCCACGATAAATAACAACCGGCAAATAAGGCATTCCCAAGTACCGAGAGCTGGACGTACTTTGTGTAGGATAGGATGCAGTGATGTGAAAACCCCGAATAGGTTACAGTTTCCACCACTTCTTGTTCTCCATTGTTTTCGCGAGCTCCTGGGCGAGCGAGGCGAAATTTTCCGCCCCGTCTTGAAGCTCTGCGGTCCGCTGGCTTATTCTCTGGTACAAAGGCGATTAGCTAGTGAGGCTTTTCTTGTTCAAGAAATGGTTGCAAGAGAAGACGAGTTGACCAACGAAAATCAGAGACATATACAGTCTGGGGCTACCAGCCTGGTGTGCGTAAAGAGTGTGTTACGGAATTCATTATTTTACCTCGAGTTTCTCCTGCCGCTGCATGAGCTTATCCTTCGCATGGGCAGCTGCTGCTGTTGCATCCTGCAAAAGGAAACCTTAAGAGTCAGCTTAGAGAGAGAGAGAGAGAGAGAGAGAGAGAGAGAGAGATCATGACGAATCGCAATGTTGATGGAATTACCCCGCCAAACTTATATTTGGTGAGAATTTCTTGGGTACTTCTCATTCTTGGTTTGTCAGCATCACTTGACCCTTCAAACAGTTTCGCTCTCTCGTCCTCTACTGCAGAAGTGTAGGCATAAACTGATACACATGAACAGTTCAAAAGGCGTGTTTCCAAAAACCAAGACATACGCCCAACCTGTTGCTTTCTTATTCATGTGAGAAGCAGAGGATGATGCTGGCGGAGGGGATAGGGGCACTTCATCATCAATTTCTATGTCATCTGCATCGAAACGCTTTTGGGTAAATAGGCAGCACTTCAGCTAAATGCTTTACAAAAACAGGGAGAGGGCGAGACCAATTGACAGTTCTTCTATTGGATCATCAGGATAAGCTAGTGATGGTTCAACATATGGTCCTTTCAAGAAAATTGACTCCAATAGTTCACTGGGGGTTTGGGAATTGAAACTTTTTCTCAGGTTTGCATTTTCATCCGCTTTTCCTTTTAATCCTTTAATAATGCCACCAATAACTCCTGCTGCTGGATTCTACACCAGAAGTTTCATGTTAAGTCAAACTGTACAGAGTACTGTATCATATAGGTTTGAGGAGATTAGACAATTGCCTACCTGCTTTCCTTTCTGGTCTATCGAGATGCTCATAGCTGCTTCAGCTGCTGCTGCAAGTACCTTATCATGAAGGCATGGCAATGATTCTGGAATCCTAAAATGATTATCATGGATACGAAACATTAGTTTAATACCACTGGGTCGGGCATCAGAACTATTGAGTTAAATAGACTTGACATGGGAAGCAAGCAAGAAAAAATCAAGTACCTGAAGTCATTCTCTGAGTCTATAAGAGAGATAATTGCAAATTCAGATCCATTAACCTGTGGCGGGAGACATACTAGAAAACTGAGGGAGGTATTTTACAGCACAGTCGATATTGAAGCTAACATATCTGAAGAACGAATCTGGATTAACTAATAGAGATGAAACAAAGTTGGGCACCCTCAACTGTGCTTGCCACAAAGAAAACATGTCACTCATTTTAGACACCGTTATTCTGGCTTGTTTTTGCGGAGAACTAAGCTAAGGTTACCCAGATAGTGATGTGGAAAGCCAACACTAGTATAGAACATAGCCAAAATAATACTTAGATACAATGCGGTGGCAAAATTTAGCGAACAGTCAAAAGTTGAACATCAAATTACAAAGGCAAGCAGAACAATTTACCAGAGCAATTTGTCCATTTGAGGAGCTCATGGTTTTACCCATGCCAGTCTTGTAACTCCATCTTAGTAATTCCATCAAGGAGCTCTCAGCCAGAATATCTAGGCTTGGCAAAGATCTGTCATGACAAGCATAAAACAGTTAAGGTATGGGCAAAACTTCACCAGGCCCTTGCATGGATGTACACACCTACAGGTAACAGATGATGACACCTGAAAAGTCTCCCTTTTGAAATCTTGAAAATATACACAAGATATTCTAAAAGAAAGAATACTGTGAAGATTTACAATCAAAGACTATCTTTTATCTATAACAAACTGATATTCCCAAGAAATTATTCATGGTGCTGTACATGAGACATAGGGAACAACAAATAAGATGATGGTAGTATTACCAGGTTGTACTTCGTAGATTTATTAACTATAGCAATCTAAATTTTGACAAGCATGTGAAAAGAAAAGTCCATGTAAACTTGCAGTAAGAGCAAATAAATGTACAAAGGGAATCCGTTCTCCACCATCATACTTTGACAATAAGTGTCATATTAGTTAATCCACATGATTACAATATGAAATCGTAAGGACAACATGGGAGACACCTTCATATTAAAATTTCTAGCATACCAAGCAATGAAGCAAATAACATGACAAAATCGTAACTACCTCAATTCTATGATGCCTGTCTGATAAAATAATATCAACCCACAAGCTTTATCATCCTTATTCTTAAAAATTGCTGACCAGCAGCATTTTTTTGTGAGCTTGGTTTTATGTAGATGCTTGTTGCTTCCCTGATGAGAAAAGAACATAACCAATAAGCTTTAGAAGTTTGAAATTTCAAAGTAGTTCGCATATGCCAAGTATGCACCTGAATCATTGATGCCAGAGAAAATAAAAGCACCACATCCTCGAAGCAGACCAAAAGAAGTGAATCTGAACCGCCACTCTGTGGATGTAGAGAAGCATTTTTCTTGTTAGTTTCGGCTCCATGTACTTGCTTCTGGTCAAGAACATGTTCTTCTTTCCCTGTCTGACTTTGACATGGGAGCTTGTCTTCTGGTAATTGGGCTTGCTCTTCATCTGAAGCTCCATCTAAACCCAGAACTTGCAGAAATTATGAGTTGATCTAGGGGGGTGGGGGTAGAAGTTAGCATAGTGAACAGAAATCACTTACCTATGATGACATACATCAAAAGTGCAGAAGATTGCTTCTCATCTAGCAGAAGCGAATTTATGATCAGACCACTTGTGCTGTCAACTACAGTAAGACGTGCATCCTTACTCAAGGAAAGTACAACATCTGTTGGAAATTTTGCACTTGTAGCAATCTCTTTCTGGGGCGGGCCTGCTTTTGCAGCAGATGCACCTATACTGTAGTTGCTTACTGAAACCACAGGAGAATTTGTTCCTGATGTACAATCCACAGAGAACATCACGGAGAGTTGACTTGCATCAAACATTGCCACCTTTGAGAAGACAAACCAAAACATAATAATAATAATTAGTTAATAGCAAATGGTATGTACAAGCATCAAATAATTAGTGAAACTTCAGAGACCTTAAAGGAAAATATACCTGGCCATTTTGATACCCTACTGCAAGGGCCTCTCCAGAAGATGTAAATCTGAGAGATCGCACGGGGGAATTTGATGCCATAAAGGCAATATTGCAATGGAACCCTCTCCCATGATGAACAGCATGAACTGAAAGAAAAATACCAGAAGGTAAGAAAAACGAAATGAACCACATACGGACATACCCACCAAAAGTGGTTTTTATAAATGCCCTGGTGAGATTCTCTAGCACGGAAAAAAGTAAACACAAACATGAGCAGGTCCTATTTTATGGATGCCTCTTATACGATAACAAATGAAAGCAAATTTGACATGGACTTGTTTTCACAAGGATCTGGCAGCAAAAAGAGCACATGGAAAATATATCTTGAACAAAAAAGAACACTTGGAAATATGTCCTTTTACGAGATGGCATTTACGCATTATCTTGTTAACAGGGTTTTATATAGACTTGGATTGCGACTGAACCAGATGTTGAATAGTAAAACAGGCAGCACCAAACACATTTTTACCAGAATACCAGCAAATTACTAGGATATAATGGCCTATACTATCATTACAATGATTAAGCACTCAAAATATTTCTTTTCTCTGCATATAGCTTGACAGGGAGTATGGTGCAGTTGAGATCGTTTCCTGCCTATAGACAGGTTGCATCTGTGCCTCACTGCCTCTACAAATATATTGCCATCTCTCAGACTGACCATCAAGAAAGAGTGTGTGACAATCAAAGCAAACTGGAAGCCCAGAAGGCAACATCATGAGGGCAACTTTGCTGTTGTCTCGTATTGACTGACCTAATTTTTTTAATACATACGGGATGATGGAGAGGAAACAAACAAAGAAAGAGGAAGTGCAAATATAATTTAGTTTGCACTTATGCCTTCATGTGCAGTATTTACCTTCCTGCTTAGATCCACTCACAAAGTGAAAGCTGGAATCCCCACTGTTCTCTTGAAGTTTATACATGCGGACCTACAACGTTACAAAAATATACAAGATACTTAGACAGTATTGAATATGCTGCTGACAACCAATAACTTGGACTGACCCATAAATTTTAATAGTAGACTAACCAGACCACTTGTTGTGCCAACAGCAAAAGTCATGTTTAATGAACAAAAAGCCAGCGATGATACAGAGGCATTTGCTCCATCCAAAATAACATCAGGCACCTGAAGTAATAATAGTTTTAGTATTCTTGCATTGATTTAGTAGTCATCAGTCAACAACTAAGAACACGGTAGAGGTGACCTTTGCATCCAAGACAAACATTGGCATCAGAATAGGAAAAGTTGCATCCCATATTCTCACAGAACCATCTTGATAGCCTGCAACATATATTCTTTCAACTGCATGATCTTCCTTCAGTGACATTTCACTAGGAACCCCACCAGTCAAAGGCCATTTCATATTCCCTGATATTGGAGGTGCGACAATTTGCCTAGCACAAAATTTCTACCAAAAAACATGAATATACGATCTGGTAAAAAGGTTGCAGTTAAGTTAAGTAGAGTAAAATGTCAAGAATCCACACAAAACTGTACCTTCAGTGAAATACTTGGATGCTCTCTCCCAGTTAGTGAATACATATCCGTAACAGTTATGCTGGGATCAATTGTAGGAACTACGACTGGAAATTTTTGTGCCTCAGGCTGAGCATATTCCTCTTCTGATTTCCGTGCAGAAAATAGAGCACCACCATCATAGAAATTTAACTGTCCAGGATTTGTCAATATAAAAAGTGCAGAAGTTCGTATTTTATCTGGAACCCCAGTATCTGGAATAAGAATCATATCAGCAAAGGATCCATCAAGTTTGAGGTCCACCCGGGACGCGCATCTTACTGACTCTAATCCATTAGATGATTCCAGACTAAGAACCTACAAGAGAATACAATTTTTCATTGAACAAGGTAAAGTTTTCCATAGTCCACCACTGAAAAACAATACGCCGTACATATTTTTCTGTGCTCAGAAAAGTAACTTTGCTAGATATATGATACACATATATTTGTAGAGCAAAATCTAGATACATAATTGCTCGCATCTGCACAAAACATATCTACCAAGTTGTTTCGACCTCCGAATTGGTTGCCTCTAAGGCATACACTCATGTCCTTATTTGCTATCGCTGGAAATTATCTTGGATAGGAAATATTTGCCCTAACCTGTGTACGCCATGTAGCAATGCAAATTAGTTTACTGGTTCTACATTAACATATCAACAGCCAGATGAGCCAAATGTGGGTGTTCTAATTGAGTTCAGATGAGCTAGAAATAGTTTCTTGCAAGTTGGTAAAGGAGCAAACAGCTATACTTGAGTACACTTTTCGATGCATCAGTTGCATGCATGCCTAGAAGATTGCATGAAATAGAAAAGATAGATGAGAATGAAACAAGACACAAACCGTCAGAACTTCTTCAGACCCCATATCATCGCCACCGTATACAAAAAGTTTCCCGCCTTTAGTGGTGTCTTTTGCTGACCCAGCAGACCAGTGCAAGACAATAACAGGAAGCCTGCGACTCCCAGAAGCCAGCTGCAGCTTAACAACGTTAGACGAAACATCAGTTTGTTTGCCTTGTCTAGAGGATACTGCAGTCATATCCCATAGAAGAATGTCTCCAGTTATATAGCCAACAGCAACAGTTGAACCCCCTCTCGATGCCCAACAAAGAGAGCAAATTTCTCTCTCTTCCTCATTCTCATCAACATTATCTATTTGATCTTCACTAGCATGTGTTTGAGCGCCAGTGACTTGGCCCTTCATATGCAAGTCCCCGTAGCCTCGAACAGCGATTGCATGGTCCTCTGACACATCCCAAAGAACTAAGAATCCTTTCTCATATGCAATTAGCACCCTGAAGCATGTAAAAAAGCAGTTCATTCATGTGTTTCAGATTGGCAAACTGAATTGTGATAAATTGTGCCTCTCATATTAGAGGGATCTGATGAAAACAACGGTACAGTTCATCTTTCCAATTTTCTGCATCAAACATCGATTTTTCATGAATTGTTTGCATAGTAACAAAGGTAGCTGAGTATAGTATTATAGCCTCCTTGTATCTATTTGTGTTTTTCATATGTTTGACCTCCTAATATGATGTAATATCAGCATGCATACTATTTACTAATGAACAAAACTTATATAGTTAACGATTATAACAAAAAAAAATCCAGGAGTTCCATTCATGATGATCTTACCTGGTGCCCAAGGTGTTAGGTTGAGGCAGTATTCCAACAATAGGTTGAGTATCAAGCAATGGAACACCAGCTGCTTCTGTGAAGAAATTGGACCAATAAAATCATGTTTAAGACTCAAAGCAGTATAAGATAAGCGAAAAATATGGTGTGTTGATTCATTGAAACACTTGCAAGTCCAGATGTAAAAATTGAGAGGAACTGATAACTGGATAAGATGAACTCAATTCGAGTGTGTAAGATAACAACTGCCAGTGCTCCAAATAAAAGAGTAGTATGAAACCGGAAATTCCCTTAAATAGAAATAACATCGCTCAAGTCCAGTAAAAAAAGTTCAGACTTCAGATTAACTCAAGCCATTTACTTATGCAGTTGTGCAAAATATCCAATATTTCAGTGGAAGATTGAAACTTCAGAGTAACGGATTACAATTTTAACTTCATGCTGCTATAATATTAACATGAACTTGGATACATAGACAGAAGAAAATTAAAATTTATTAATTAATATCTGTTGATAGAGACACATGAAACAGCACTATACCAGCTAAGGAATGTATAGAAACATTGTAAGGCATCTTTTGAAGCTTCCCATCATATAAATCATACTTTAATACAGAAAGCAGACCATTCTCATCTCCAAGGTACCTGAATGTGATGAACAAATTTAAGATACGGATAAAAGGCTAGAAAGTGGTCCATACAGCTACTAAATTAAGAATGTGACAGAATAATTTTCCTGTCCATTGCTCACATCAGAAAGGTCCCCTCTATGACTGAAAAAGCAGTTATATTGGTGTCCCACTGGGAAGAATGAAATAGCTGCCTGAATTCAAGATTCCACACCTACAAGAGAAAAAGGACACGCGTATATTACATGCAAACTTCTAAAACAAGATGGAGTAAACCATACTGTATGAACATCATAATATTTTAAGGTTATGACCATGCTATTTAGTCAAAGCCTCAAAGGTACAGGCAAAATTTGTAAGTGATTGCCAGCAATGATAGTAACTACCCTCGACATATTCTTCTTAAGGAGTATAATCAAATATACACAAAAAAGAAAGGAAGATTTGTCAACTAAGCCCGCCCGAAGGAAGAAGAGATGGCTTGGCATGCCTGTAACTGTAAGAATCAGGGGCTAGGCGATAGTTGACACTCTTCTTCGAATGAACCCCAAGGATTAAACGATGTCTGTGCTTCAGATGTGAGATAGGAATATGAAAGCATGTATTTTTTATTTTATTTTTGTGAAGAGTAGGCTGAGCACTTAATAAAAAGTTTGTATCAGATGCGCTTCTTCAGCACCATATAAATAGGTATTTCCTTCGGAGTCTCTTTCCCAATATTGCACAATTCAGATTGAGGATTATCTATATTTTTGGTGAATTATATTCTAACAAGAATTACTGTCGATATCTAACTGCACTTTAGGCACTATAAAAAGATGGCAAGGACCTTGTGCGGACAGAGAAAAATTGCCCCACATCAATAAGCAGAATGCATTCTGACATGCTGAAGTGAGCCTCGAATCTTCACATGGAAAGTTGGTGTGCCAACCAATCCATGAGCATGAATGCATTGCACACCTTATGCGTACATATAAGAGTAGTGGTAGCCTCCAGAGTAAAAGGGAAAAACTTTCTCAAAAAAGCAGAAGGATGAAAAGGGAAAGAAAATTGAATACAACAAAGAGCTGTCTCTCAATGCCATACCTGGATTTCATTCTCATTAGAAACTGCAATTAGTAGCCCCTGGTTTTGTATAAACTGCAATATATAACAACCCATTACACACTTCTACAACTGGCAACCAGATTAAGGGTTTTAGAGGTTACACCAAACGTAAGCAAGTACTCCCTCTGTATCAAAATATAAGACGTTTTTTGACACTATGAAAGTATCAAACGTAAGCAGACCTTATATTTTGACACTATGAAAGTGTCAAAAAACGTCTTATATTTTGATACAGAGGGAGTACAAAGTAGCTAGTTACTAGTCTAACATGCAAAAGTAGCTTCTGGTGGTACACAGTTGCTTCAGAGAACTATATAACTAAGGCAGACGGTGAAAAGTGTATAGTTTACTGAGGCAAGTAACATGGAAGGAACCCCAAGGACTGTACTGGCTAGAGTTTCAGTCAAAGATAAAATCGACTTCATTAGAAAAGGAACACCCTCCACTTCAAACCAACCCAAACAGGGGAAAAAACGACTCGACATTTTTCCATTGAGTTCAGTGTCTACACACGCACGGTGCAAGTAGAGAATGGTCAGTCATTGGATGAAGTGCCACACCTGAAGATACTTGTATGGCATGCTCTTTGGCGATATGAGGATGCCTTCGATATTATCACCCCCAAAGATTTTTATCCTCCCATCCCTGCAGTTTGAAGCGTGGTCACCATCAATTCAACATGAGGTGGACATGACATGGATGCATAAAATGTGCTCAAGGGCTTGCTGGTATCTTCTATTAGCGACTCGAGCAATGATCTGAACTGCATTAAGGCTTCAAGCTTAAGAGTTGAACGCAGGATGAAACACTACAAGTGACCTTCTTTACATGCTTGTTTGGATGCCTTGCTATATGGCAAGAAATGGTTGTTGCTCGGATTCAGAGGGTGGTAACACAGCTTGACAGAGATATCACAGCTTCGGTTTTGCTATTTTGCAGTGTAGGCAAAGTTAGGACGAGTGGAGGGAGGTTGGGGGCTCACAGCGTCCCGACGGCGAGGAGGCGCTGCACGGGGTCGAACGCCATGACGGAGGCGGCGTAGGGGACGCCGTAGTGGAGCGCGATCTGCGCGTCCAGCTGGGCCACATCGCCGGCCGCCCCTCCTCCTTTTTCTCCGCCCCCACCCTGCAGCAACAGCCAAGCAAACGGAATCAACAACACGGCCACGGGCAGCGGCAGAAGAAGACTCCGCCGCCCAGCCCCGGCGAAGACGGACGGTCTGATCGACCCCAAATCTGACGGGATAGAGCGGGAGAGGGGACGGGGCGAGACCTGGTGCAGCTTCTTCAGCAAGAAGCGCTTCGCGAACATCGGGGACGGGGCGGTTCGACGCCGGCGGGGGGGCGGCGGCGACGGCGAGGACTGGTGACTGGTTCGCGGTAGGGGGAGCAGAGCAGGTGAGGCGAAGACGAAAGGGGGCGAGAGCGACTATGGTAAGCGGGTACGGCAACGCAGACGTGCCGGTGGGGGGTGGGGCTCACCGGAACCAGTCGGAGGCCCGACCACGTGCCGAGTTGGGCTCGCTGCGGCCCATGGCTGGTCAATCCCAAAGGCACCGTAGGAGCCTTTTTCGTTTTCCTTCTCTCGCTTTTTCACTTTTGGTTTTCTTTGTTCCTTTTTTTGGTTTCTCTCGATTTCTTTTTGTTTCTTTGTTGGCTTTTATCGGTTTTATTTCCTCTCAACACATGTATACTTTTTCTCAGAACGGTATCTACTTTTTTAGAGCACACATGAAACGTTTTTTCGCATACACGTTGGACATTTTTCAAATATAATACATGATGTATATTTTTTTAAATACGTGTTTTGAAAAAAAATTGAATGCATGGTAATTTTTTCCAAATAAATGGTGTACGTTTTATAAACGACAACAAACATTTTTCTAAAAATAATGAATAATTTTCTACATTGTATAAATATTTTTACATTTTTCATTGACTTCTTTTGCACACCAAATATTTCTTAAAATTTCATGATATATTTTATAATGGTATAGAAAGAACTTAACTTACTTGGATTTTTTTACATTTGTATATAACATTTTTTTAAATTTCATGGACATTTTTTGGATCGTCGAAATATTGCAATAAAATGTGGCATACATTTTTTAATGGCACATAATATTGTTTTAACATTACACAAACATTTTATAAAATTCTATACACTTTTTCAAACCTGAAACCAGACATTTTATTTGAAACACGGGAACATTTTTTCATTGTCCAACATTTATTTTGAAAGTTATCAACATATTTTAAAATTGCGCTAACAATTTTTCTACACTATCTTTTTAAAAATTCGTCTTTCCAAATTTTGTAAGTAAATTTAAGTTTTAAAAACATATGCATTTAATTTAAAATAAAAGAAGAAGAAGAAGAAGAAACTCCGGTGACATTAGCAGGACAAGCCACGACCTACGGGGGCGGCCCACCACAGGCGCCCTGTAGGCGAGGCAACCATGCGCCTCACAGTAGGCGGCACATAGCCGCACCCAGGTTTTTTTGTCTTTTCAGGGCTCATTAGGTTTATAGGATTTTTAAACCCGGTCGATATGAAAAGTAGAGGATTAGGGTATCCTACATACTCTGATACTTACCAAGTTTGCCATGTGGTCTCATCTAATGGTATCTCTATTTCTAAAAAAAAAGGCGAATGCTTATGTAGGAAAAACTTCCATTGGTGAAAATCCTGTAGAAATCCTCCAAGCCGAATGAGCCCCTTAACGATCCGTACTGCGGCAGCGGCTAAAGGAAAACATCATGGATCAAAGCCTCTCCACCATCACCCACGTGCCAATCTGTCTGCTGGCATTAGCCCCAACACTTCGCGCCTCTGTCCTACTAATTTCATCAGTCTAACCATTCCTTTAAATTCCCTCTTTTTCGATGCCCTTGAGCCTCACGCACATGTACCTCCTGTAAGTTTCTTCCTTGTCTCCTGTCAACGCCTTGTTGAGCGGGATCGCCGTTGGCTTCGATGAGGGCTCATCCTCGACAACACCTGCACTGTCGCCAGTCGCGGCGGACCATGTTGTTTGTCGGCTCAATCTTGGTGTGTCATGCTCAATCTCCACCTCGCCTTCGTCATTGTCAGTGGTCTAGACAGGACCCATGTCCCCTGAGCCGCGACTGATAGAGCAGTACTGAATATTTGGTACAAGGTACTCCCTCTGTTTCTTTTTAGTCGGCATACAAAATTTGGTCAAAGTCAAACTTTGTTAACCTCGACTAAGTTTATAGAAAAAGATATCAACATTCACAATATGAAATCAATATTATTAGATGCATCATAAAATAATGGTCATACTATAGCTTTAGTATTGTAGATGTTGATATACTTTCTACAAAGTTAGTCAAACATTGTAAAGTTTGACTTTGACCCAATTTTATATGCAGACTAAAAAGAAACGGAGGGAGTATGTTATAATTGGACTTGGATTCAAACTGTGTGAAAATATGGCATGAAGTCGTGTCCTAGTAGATCACTTGTATCGTGGCCCTTCCATATAATGTGAAGGTAGACCCATGATATAATCTATGCCGTCATAATAATCCAAACACGCAAGGGGGGTTGACGGCATGTGCCGGCGTCCGGGTGGCCGGTGTCGGAGCGCCTATAGTCAAGCCCCGGGATGTAGCCGAGCTCGGTGAACCTCGTTAACATATCTTGGTGTCATGCCGCTCAACCTTTGTGATTGTCTGGTCCTTGATAGATGACTGCGTACCTCGATTAATAATTCTAACAAATATTAACACTTTCGACACTAGTGTTCGGCCCGGCCCCATGATGGCCACACTACTGGCCGTTGTCGCCATGGCCAGCCGCACCGTCTCCGAGTCCAGCTCGCAGCAGGTCGCCGCCGTCTCCGACTCTACTCCGGCCATATTCCTACTTTTTTTCCGCGAGATTTTGTTTTCTCAAGGAAAAAAATCCTTAAAACGAGAATCCCCGAGGCTTACGTGTCCGACTCGCGCCTGGTGTTTCCTTCGCGCGATATACCTGCTCGTAACCGACGGGAACACCCGCGATCCGCCGGAAAAACTCGAGTTTGGTAAATTCATCTTCCCATCACCGCGTCCGCCGGTCGGAAGCATCGCATCTGTGTCTCGCGCCGGCGCAGGACGACCATGGACATCGCGGAGTACGTCGAGTTCATGGCCGGCGGCGGCCGGGGCCCGCGGGGCGACGAGCTGCGGCGGAGGGCCAGGGAGCACCTGCTCGCGTCCGGCTGGACCCTCTACAAGTTCGCCAAGTGCGACGGCCGCCAGGAGCTCCGCTACAGGGCGCCCCACGGCGCCTCCTACATCTCCCTCATCGTCGCCTGCAAGAAGTTCCAGCTCTTCCGCACCGCGCCGCCGAGGAACCCCGCGGCCGCTCGTGGGAAGCCGAGGAAGAGGAGCGCGGCGGCGAATTGTTCGTCCGGGAAGGAGATCGCTCGTGTGATAAGCCCGATCGGTGCGGAAAATGGCGGCCGTAAGCGGGGTTTTGGAGGCGACGAGGACGTGTGTGGGCCGGCCGTCGGCAATCCGTTCGCCGGCGACTGCCCCACGAGGCACCGGAAGGTGAGGAGGGTCTCCGCGCTCTACGCCGACGACGCCCTCAAGAAGTACGCCGCCAAGAAGAGGAAGAAAGCGTCGGCGTCTCCCCAAAGTTCCGCGTCTCCCCAAAGTCCTGCGTCTCCCGCGGCGTCGCCGTCGCGCGTGCTGCGGCCGAGGCCGAAAGACGGAGACAAGGCGCAGGCGGCGGCGGCGGCGTGCCAGCCGACCCGCGCGAGGACGATCCTCGCCGTGCTCATGGACAAGAAAATCCTTCCCCCGACGGCCAAGCTGTCCTACAGGCGAACGAGGGACGAGCCTCCGGCCAAGCAGGGCACGGTCACCGCGCAAGGGACCATACGGTGCGCGTGCGGCTGCGGCGGCAAGGCCTTCACCGTGGCGGAGTTCGCGGCGCACGCTGGCGGCGGATGCGGCGAAGAGCGCCCGTCGGCGAGCGTGTACCTCAACGACGGCAGGTCGCTGTCGCAGTGCCTGGTGCAGCTGATGCGCGCCCACGGCGGCAGCAGCAGGGCCACAGGCTCGCCGTCGCCGCGCGCGAGGCTGAAGCGCAGATGCCCGCCCGAGCTGGGGGACGGCGACTGGGTGTGCTCCGTCTGCGCCGACTTCGGCGACATGCTGCTCTGCGACTGCTGCCCCTCGACGTTCCACCACGGCTGCGTCGGCCTCGACGCCACCCCGCAGGGGGAGTGGTTCTGCCCTTCCTGCCGGTGCGCCGCCTGCGGCTCCAGCGAGTTCGAGCTCGCCGACGGCGAGTTCACCGACAAGACGGTGATCTACTGCGACCAATGCGAACGAGAGTGTAAGTACATTCTCAATACATCCCAAATTACTCCGAGAATCTACAATGTACATTGAATCAACTGCGTAGATACTTATTCATCTCTGTTAATTTTACAGATCATGCCGGCTGCGTCAGGGGCAGAGGCGACCAGCTCGAGTGCTGCCCGGAAGGGCCATGGCTCTGCGGCCATGACTGCTCGAACATTTTCCAGCGTCTGCAAGGGCTGGTTGGAAGATCGATGCCTACATCAGTGGAAGGCGTAACCTTCACCGTGTTGAGATCAACGAAGCTCCCCGAGGAGGAGGCCATGGCGGCGGAGGAGCACGGGAAGCTGTGCTCGGCGTTCGACGTGCTCCACGAGTGCTTCATCACCCTCATCGAGCCGCAGACACGGACCGACCTCAGCCACGACATCGTCTTCAACAGAGAGTAAGTAAATCTTCAGCTCTTTCTCAACATCACATTTCCTCCGGGGAACAAGAATGCCTTGCTGACGTGCTTGAGGAATGTTGTGCAGATCGGAGCTGAGGCGGCTCAACTTCCGGGGATTCTACGTGGTGGGTCTCGAGAAAGGCGGCGAGCTCATAACCGTGGGCACGCTCAGGTACCCCCACTACTTGATCATCTTCTTCTCATATGTACTACCTGAAATACATTTTGCCTTTGAAATGCTGAATATGAAATTATGAATCTTCCTTGTTGGTGCAGGGTGTACGGGAAGAAGGTCGCGGAGCTGCCGCTCGTCGGGACCCGGTTCGTGCATCGCCGGCAAGGGATGTGCCGCCTACTCTTTAACCAACTGGAAAAGGTACGTCTGAAGTTTGATCGATCAGTGTATTACTTGCTCCAGACATTGTCTTCCATGGTCGTCAGAGCTAAACATATCGTTGGTGGTTGTTGTGCTTGCAGTTGCTTGGCGAGTTGGGGGTGGAGAGGCTCGTGCTGCCGGCGGTGCCTGAGCTTCTACCGACATGGACCGGATCCTTCGGTTTCCAACCCATGAGCCATTCCGACAAGATGGAGATTGCAGAGCACACCGTCATGTGCTTTCAGGGAACCACGATGTGCCAGAAGTTCATCGCCGACGCGGCGGCTCCATGAAGATGAAACATCCCGCTACCATGTAGAAATCAAGTAGGCAAGTTCAGAGTTGAGACGGCAAGATTGAGCTACTCATATTTGTCAGGAGAGGATCGATACACTGACAGACTGGCTGTACATTAGTTTGGTACCACTGCTACACGTATGATGTAGGATGTAAGTGAAAAGGAAAAGTCCATTTTTCTGTCACGTGACTGGTGGAGTAATTTGGAATTTTATGAAGGAAATTACTAGCGGTGGTCCTATTGTTATCTGCTGAAAAACATGGTATGTGCAACAAGAGACCAGCCCAGTAAACAAAAGCAATTAGGTCCTGATGATATACATAGACATTAAATTGACAACAGAGAATAGAAACAATGGCAAGGAACTCGAGTCATCCTCATGTAAGTTATCATCCAACAAGGGCAATTCAGATATCCAGCTCAGGTTAAGGATCTTTGGTTTATAGGCCAAAAAGCTTGAAATGCTAACTTATTTATACGCTATTTGCAAGACTTGCAAAACAAAGGACACGCTTGCAAGATTTGCAGGTACAAGGACACAAATTTTAAAACAGTTGAGGAGTAACAAACAGGTTTGCGCCTCGAGTTCAAACTTATGCATGTAGACTTCGTAGAAGGGCATGACTTTCCTATGGTGTAGTATATGGAAGTCCAGGAATGACAACCTTTTTCGGAAGAAAGGACAGTGCACCTATGTGGCTACTTTTAATTGCAGATCATGAAAACTCATCCTTAGGGGCAAATAGCTCCCATGCGACATCTTTGAGTTGAATTGTCTCTCATGCGATGTCGTTGGTTGTAATGGCTCTCATGCGACGTCTCCCAGCGCAGAAATAGCTCAAGCAAGACAACCCGTTTATGCGGCTAGTTGGCTGTTAGTTATGCTGAGGTTTGGTTAGGACACTGGGGGTTATGTGCTCTAACTGGTGGGGTCCACCTAGGGCCACGTAGTCAAGAGTCAACCGTCCACGACTCGACCGGTGACTGTGTGACCGTGCTCGACTCGCCCGTGCTGGACTGGGCGAGCGGCGCCGCCGTAAGCATCTTCTCCGGTAGCGGTTTCTTCTCCGCGGTGGTGGAGTGCATTTCTCGGCAGCGGCAGAGCTATTGCGAGTGAGCCCGAAACCCTAGTCCCACTCCCCAGAATTTTGGGGGATCTGTGGCCTCATGCTGCCCCTCTGTTTCTTGGCGATTTAGAATCTCGATTGGATCCGGGGGCTGTTTCTTCTCCGTGGCCCGGTGGTGGAGTGCCTTTCTCGGCAGCGGCTATTGCGAGTGAGTATTTTCCAAACTCTAGTCCCATTCCCCAGTATTTTGGATAAATCTGTGGCCTCATGCTGCCCCTGTTTCTTGGCGTTTTAGAATCTCGATTGGATAGGAGCGCGGGGGCTGAATGAGATGGAGCGAGGAGACAGTGCTTCAAATCGGTAATGCCGCCCTCTTTTCTCTTTTAGCTGTTATCGAACTCGATTTGGTAGTGACTGTCGCTTACACTGCCGCCGCTGCCTTCCATTGACAAAACAGGGGAGGTTCAGGTTCTGCCACCACATTCGCAATTATAGTGGAATTTTTTCCCTGTAAAGCCAAGCTCAGTGATGGCAGTGTCCAAGACATTGATAGAGATACCACCATGAGGTTGGATGTCGAATTTGCAGATGTTGATCCCCAGGAATTGGAGAGCATGAAGGAGAAGGCCGTGGGCAATTTGGTGGAGAGAATTGGGGAGAGTATTGTTTGGGGTCCAGAACAAGAGGTATCTCTGCAACGTTTCGATAACTATAATGGTGAATATGTGAGAATTGAAGATGGAGAATCCATGGTTGCTGAAATTGATCAGCAAGAAAGGTGGGCAAGCAAACAAGTAACATTTTATGCTGAGCTAATTGATCTGCAAACTCATTCCAGAGTTGGTTATGTGCCATCAAAGATGGCTGCACAGGTGGAAGATGATGAGTGGGTTTCACAAAAGAAGATGTTGGCATTGTTGACTGAACCGACTGTAGTAGCTAAAGATACAAGGATTGATGCAGATGGAGAGGAGGGAACCCATGGTGCTAGGAAGATTGTTGTTGACTGGAATGTAGTAGAGTTGAATGAAAAACAGATTTGGTCATTACACCAATATCTGACATTGATATGGCCGAAATGTTTGGCATTCAAGTTGATGACAAAGATAAGGAGAAGGATGACAATTCTTTGCCTGCTGATGGTAACACATGCCCTAGAAATGCAAATGAGGATGAAGAAGAGCTGATGAGAAAGGCTGCAGATGATGTGGATGATGCAGATGATAATGAGCTGGTTTGTTTGTATGACGAAGAGAACCCAGTTATTGAGGTGGGAAAGTTGTGGCCAAGCATGAAGGAGTTTAGGATGTCTTTCAGAACCTATGCAGTGAAAAAAGAGTTTGATGCCAAGACTATGTGGACTGATCGAAAGAAATTTTATGCTCGGTGCAAAGGTTATGATGGTGGTGGCAATCCTTGCAAATGGTACTTGTCTGCCAGACTACAACCTGATGGAAGTACAGTAAGGGTAAATCAAATACCACACCAGCATACATGTATGACCACTTCACAGAGAGTTTCAAAGATGACATCACAGCTTTGGGTTACAGAGAAGATTACTCCTATTTTAGCCAAGACTCCAAACACTACTGCAAAGAGGCTTAAAGTTGACTTGGAGAAGCTGTACCCCATCCATCTGCAATATACCACAGTGTGGAAAGCAGAACAAAGGGCCATGAAATCATTGTATGGTGACTGGGCAAATACATTTAGGATGTTGTATAGTTTTAAAGCAGAGGTGGAGAAGAGGTCACCTGGAAGTGTGGTGGAGATAGATACAGAGGTAACAGAGGATGGCAAGGTTTTATTCAGCAAGTTTTTATGTGTTTGAAGCCTTGCATAGATGGATTCAAAGCAGGTTGTCGTCCATATTTCAGCATAGACTCATCTTTTTTGACTGGAAAGTGGAATGGTCAGTTGGCTGCATGCAATGCTCTAGATGGACACAACTAGATGTTCCCAATTGCAATAGGAATGTTTCAATCAGAGACAGAGGCATCATGGATATGGTTCATGATGCAACTGAAAAGATGCATAGGGCCAGTTTCTCCTTTGGCCATCCACACAAATGCATGTAAAGGGTTGGAAAATGCAGTAAAAAATGTTTTCCCCCATGCTGAGCAGAGGGAGTGCTTTGGACATATGTGGATGAATCTGATAAAAAAATTCAGAGGAGATGAATTTGGGCGCATGTGGCCAGCAGCAAGATCCTACACCAGATAGACACATTCCTATCACCTTGGTAAGATATTGGCACCATGTAGTGATAATGAATTTGCTTCATGGTTGAACACCCACCATTCTCTGTTGTGGTATAGATCAGGTTTTAATACTGCCATAAAATGTGATCATATCAATAAAACTTGGCAGAAAGTTTTAACAACAAAGTGAAGGATTTGAAAGACTTGCCTGTGCATGACATGGTGGACCAAATAAGGATCATGATCATGCGTTTGTGGGAGTTGAGAGGAAAAATTGCTAATATTTTGGAAGGGGACAAGCTTCCAGCAGTGGTACAACAGGTGGTCAACAGGAGTAGAAATCTTTCACATCTATCTGTTGAGAAATCTTCCTTGTGGGGTGCTGAAGTTAGAGATACAAAGAGTGGCAAGAGGCATGTGGTAAATACTGAGTTGCATGAGTGCACTTGCCAAGAGTGGCAACACACTGGAAAACCATGTGAGCATTCCATACTTTTTGGCATCTAAACCCAGGTTAAATATGCACCCATATTTGCATGAGTATTATTCAGTACAAAAATTCAAAGCTGCATATGCAAGTCCAATTCCTGCACTGACTGACCAATCTCAGTGGCCTGAGGTGGAAATAGAATTTACCTTGTGTCCCCCTGTCACTAGAAGAAAGACTGGGAGGCCAAAACAGAGCAGATTCAAAGCTTGGTTTGAGAAAGGTGGTTGTAGTAAGAAGGGAAAAAAGGAAAAGGAAAAGAAGGGCTCAAAAAGGTAACAAAAATAGGTGCAAGTTGTGTGAGGTACTTGGGCACAGAGTTGGTTCATCCAAATGCATCTACACTCCTCAGAGGCCAAAGTATGTTTATGTTACTGTTTTTGCAAGTTTTTGATTTTGCTACTTGTTCTAGTATCTAACCAAGTGAAATGCTTTATTTTTTAGGAGGAAGCGTGCAGAAAAAGCCCCACCTCTTGTTGTTGAACAATGCTGGCCAGTGAAAAAAGCAAGACTCAATGGCTTTAGAAGGAAGAGCACTAAGCAGATAATGTTTGGTGACAAAGATATGGAGCAAACTGAAACTGTTACTGCTGAACATGAGCTAAGTGTTTCTGTTTTGGACGATGTGATGCATACTGAATCTGTTTTGCAGGCGCTAGGGCAATCTGAAACTGTTGCAGATGAATCAACTGTTGTGCTGCCATGCGAATCTGCTTTGACAGCTGTGTTGCCATGTTTGGAGGTTGTGCTGCCAAGTGTTGAGTTGCAAACTGAAGTAGTTGAACAATGTGTGCCATCTACTCAAGCTGCAGAAGTGCAAACTGAAGAAGTGGGACATGGTGAGGTGCAAAAGTTGAGGGGGCCTAGTGGAGTTGGCAAGAAAACCAAGGGGCCAAAAAGCAAGAGCATCGGCATCAACAAACTATGCGCCGTGGAACCAAACGGTGGAAAAAAGAGAAGAAATCGAGTGGTAGAAAGAAGCAAAAGAAATAGAGTCGAAATCATTCAAATTTGATGTGAAAACTTAAGTTTGTTGTCATTTGATGTGAAAACTTATGTGCTATGATGTTGATTTGACTTGAAATAAAATTCAAATTTGAACCGACATTCAAATTTGAACCTATCTCCAATATTTTTGGAGTTCATTTGTTTGTTCTGTGACGTTGCATTGTTTTATGTACTACTATGCACTTTAGCTCATAAATCCAACCCTTTTTGTGAAGTCCAACTCATAGTCACTGAAAATGTTGTCCAAAGTAAGGGAAAACGACCCCATTTCTAAGCAAGTTTTTTTCGACCTTCTCAAAATCACCCAAAAAGATTTTCTTAGCTTATATTATACCTATATAGGATCAGTACGAAGTCTCACCTTTTTTTGAATAAGTATTCATATTATTAATTTATTTTTGAAAAAACACCCTTTAATACAAAGTCAGCAATAAAACAAGTTTAAAAATTCAAAATGCAAAAATAACTTCAGATCCTCCTTAGTCACTCCAAAATGAAGCTAAGGTGAGGTTTTTGATTTTTTGCATTTTCAAAACCTCAAACCCTCTTCTCACTCCTTTGAACTCTATGCAACCCCAGTCGAGATAGTCCAATTTGTGAAGGTTTTTTCATACAAAGATCATTAGATCAAGTTTATCATTTTATATCATAACTATGTAACATAACAAGACTATAGGCGCAGTTTTTTCATTTTTTAGATTTTTTTGAATTAGTTATACACATTTGAATGTTCGGTCAAACCTTTCAAAACCCCGTTGACTGCCTCCAAAACCCATGTAACCCTAGCGCCAAACGTCCACCGTCGATCTAACCCTAACGCCAAACTGCGGCCGTCGGATAGGCCTTCTAGAAGGATTCCGCGGGGGCGATCCGTGGGAGCCCTGATTCTCCAATCTGATTGGCCACCGTTTTTTTCTCTGACGAACAGATAACGTTGAGCGGGGGAGCATCTCAGTGACCATTGGCCCGAGCAGATCGGGCCCGGCAGAGCCTGGCGTGCGTGCGCACGGCCGTCGAGAGGGGGGGATGGGCTGCATGCGAGAGGGTCACTGACATGTGGGCCATCCCTGTCCCATGCATGCCATGCAACGGCGTCACAGCCTAGCTATTCTGTGCTCGTGAACGCTGGGACACAGCCTAGCCATTTGCATGCGGACTTGCATGCACGCATCGACGCAGTAAAGCAGCGCCAGGGGCGCAGCGTATAGGTACATCGCATCTAAGCTATTTTAACAAATGCATGTTTGAACCTGAGACACGGGACGGACGCGTCGGTGGTGCAGCTCCTTTTTCAGTGTCACGCGCGGATGAACGGGCCTGTTTCCCACGCGGCATCACCGCCGATGCAAGTCCACGAAACGATGCATCTCGCCTGTGCCGCCCGTGCCTCTTTGGATGCTCTGCTCGCCGTTTTTTGAATTAATGCCCGCAATTACTTATGCCAACACGAACGGAGAAGAGAAAACGATCGAAGGCATCGTGTACATTGACTACGGCTGCAACGCGGCTATAAAAGGGCACCATTTCCTCATCCCTCTCACACTTATCTCTCAAGCCTCCTCTGCTTCTTCGTTTCGAGCCAAATCCACCAGTCGAGCCACCATGCAGTTCTATGGCCCTACCTACCGTCGCCCTCGCACCGTGCCGGAGAGGGAGTACCCGGCCGGAGTCATCGTCGAGAATATCCTGAGGGTGTGGGTCATCTCAAGGTGGAGGGGCCCTAGAGAGTTGACTCGCTTCTTCCTCCAAGCCGGCTACCGCCACCTCCCTCCGGGCACTCCGCCCATGTTCCACCTCCACGAGCAGTACGATGGCGGCGCCAACGGCATCGTCATCGGCCTCTACGTCACCTTCACCAACCCCTACGACGCTCACCACCTCCTCGGCCAGGTGTTCTGGTGTGGATGCGAGTTTATCGTGTTCACCACCTACAACATCTTCACCAACTTCCACCACATCTTCCCCCACCCCAACGGCATGCACACCCTCCCCTACCAGATGCCGGAGAACGACGAGTGAGGGGCGCCGGCTAAGGAGGGGCCAAGGAGTTGTTCAAGTGCGAGTCTTTCTATCTATCTAGCTTGTGTTGTGTTGGTTGGGGCGTGTGTACCCGTGTCTTCTAGCTATATGTCTAATTTTAATTATTTTCCTTTCATGTTTTATGCACTATATGTTGTAAGGGGATGCCCCTCTATATGTTCTCTAAGGGGATGCTACCAGGGTACCCGATGCCCCTCTATCGTGCAATCTATTAATGTTTTTTCGGGCCTAAAGTTTCTCCATTGCATTTTATTTATTTGGCCATGTGAACTAAAAAATGCACTAAAACATGATCCAATCATAAAAGTTGCTGTTAGCATGTGTCTAGTTAATTATCTTCCTTTTATGTTTTATGCACTATATGTTGTAAGGGGATGCCCCTCTATGTTGTAAGGAGATGCTACTAGGGGCATATTAGATGTCTTTTTTTTTTGAGAGGGGCACAACCTTTTTGGTTGAAACACACGAGTAAAAACTTTGAAAACACCATAGCACAAATCAAAAAAATTTAAAAATGGTGCTTGGTTGAAATAAACTAGAACCAAACAATTGCAACTTTTTTGGTTCACAAAGACTGCAAGTTAGACTGCTAACTAGAACCAACCTTTTGTTTTAGGCGAAACAACACGGGACCCTACCATCGGACACGATAGCTTGTGCATAAAAATAGCTCAAATAATTATCAGACGAGTTATCTCAAAAAAGGTGACTGCAGGAAACTTAAAATTTGTGAAATAACCTAAAGCCGAAAAGATATATCGATGTCAATGACCGTGTGCACTTTTTTTTTTCACTAGCTACACTTCTTTTATCAATGGGCCTGGATATGTTCTATTCGGCCCTGCCTAACTTCTATATGGGCCTGGCCTTTTCGGGCAACTGTGGACGGACTTTTTTTTTCCTTTTCTCCCTCTACCACAGAAACTGATGACGAACTGAAGAATTGAAAAAAGGGGCCGAAACAGAGTGGAGAAGACATGCCGAATTCGTACAACGCAACACTTTTATTCAAACATCCATATCATTACGATTACAAATGATGCCCAATCTATTCACTTACGACTAATTATCATCACATAAACAAATGCGAGAGCAATTACACAAACATAAAAAAGTCCGGCCATCAGCCCCATCAAATTGCCCTGCTTCTGCAATTCGATGAGTTTCTTCATTTGCTTGTTCAGCTTCTTCAGCTCTGCCGTCACTCCTGCATCCCCCACAGTAGCACTAATGGAATGGGCGCCCCCAGTGGAATTGCCAGATCCAGGGGCCCCAGATCCAGACGGGCCCGTTCCAAACTTGCCCAACTTCTCCGCCTCCAACGGTAAATCGAGCTCCCCTGATGCACCCTCCAGTTGAATCCGCTCTATGTACTCATCTAGCCACTCAAAATGGGTGCATTGCTTCAATTTCTGAAATCGGAAAGATGAACCCTAAATCCCAAATCCGATGAAAAATGGGCAAATATGAAATTGGGAGACAAAAACCAAAATTGGCATATTGAGAAGTAAAATCTCACCTTTCCCTGCTCTGGTTTGCTCTCGCATTTCACGAATTCCCGCCCAAGGTTGCCATTCTTGTCGGTCGTTGTGACTAGCCGCTTCAGGGGTGCGGTACGTGGGCATGCAGGGCACCTTGTCATGGGCACTGCGCCATAGCGCGGCCATGAGCGGCGGGAGGCTGAAGCGGAGCTCGACATTGCTAGGTCGCGGCCCGGAACGGCGTTGCTGCGCGTCGTCGCCGGAGAAGAAGAAGAACAACTGTCGGGGAGGGGGGGGGGGAGGATGGGCTCGGGTGCTGCACGGCTCGGGGCACGGCTCGGTGTCCTCTTGTACCAATGCTGAGCTGGATAAGTTAGTGGGTCCCACGCTGTGGGTCCCGCTCACCTGACCAATGCTGAGCTGGATAAGTTAGTGGGTCCCACGCTGTGGGTCCCGCTCACCTGATTCGAGTTTTAAACATGTGTCTTTGGATTAGGCAGCAGTGTCGCACTTCCAACGCAGATGTCGCATGAGAGCCATTTGAACCAACGATGTCGCATGGGAGACAATTCAACTCAACGACGTCGCATGGGAGCTATTTGCCCCATCCTTAGAGCCAACTTCGATGCAGAATGAAACAAGTAATAGCGCATTTCTAAGCAGGGAACTTCAGTAACACCAGATTCAATAATAATTACAGTTTGTAATTAAGGCCTACTCCGATGCTGCATGCAATTATCATCCAAATGATAGCAGGACTAGCATTGGAATGATGCATATACAATTCGAAGAAGCAGGGCATGGTAGTACTGTTATCTTCATTTCTTCAGCTGGCAGAGCAGCATTTGCAGGCGGAGGTGAGGGCACTTCACAGCAGGACAATCACCGTGGAAATAGCGATAACAGCGGACCGCTAGGAGGAACAGCAAAAGACCAACTAGACGCGTCAAAAGTTCACGCAGAAGGGCAGAACACAGTCGACAGCAAACTGAGATAAAACACCTGCCCCAAGCGGCACTACAGGAAACGACCAGCCGTCGAAACAACATGAGAGTTAACTCCCTCCCACCCAAGTAAAATATTGAGTGAAGCAAATGGGTCTATCATGAATCCCAAAAGTATTACATATCGTACTCCACATGTAAGCAGAAGCTGAGCAAGAGGGGAAAAAAAGATGATTTATAGTTTTATATTCCTTTTCTTCATACTGTCTTTAGTGGCTATGGCATTGTGCCAGATCATCCATAGCCAGATTTTCAATTTGAAGAGGGATTATGACTCTCCACATCGGTTGAAAGTCTACCAGGGATCGATCGGAACAAGTAATTATACATCGATTTCACAGGTTTCTTTGCTACAACAAATGCTCTGCAAACCCAAGTGATTCATATATCTAGAGAACTCAACAGAGAAGCTCACAATTGTGCGTCAATTTCTTCAAGAATATATCAGGGCTTTTTTATGGAGGCGCCCTGCTCGTCCAAAGGTGCGTGTGTTTGCATGGAGGGTAGCGACAGACTGTCTCCCTACTTGGACAAATAAACATTCTCGTAATCTTGAAGTGTCTAACCTTTGTCCTGTGTGTGCCACCGAACCGGAGGACACTTTCCATGCTCTCTGTAGATGCCCCCGAGTGGTCGCCCTATGGCTGTCAATGGCGAAGCAATGGAACATCCCAGATGTCCGGCAGCTTGTGAACACAGGGCCGGAGTGGCTCTTCCATGTGCTTGATGACCTGCCAGAGGAGGAGCGCATGTACACGCTCATGACGATTTGGCGCTGCTGGCACGTTAGAAACGAGATCGTCCATGACAAACAACCACCACCAGTAGAGGCCTCGACAAGGTTCCTGTACAGCTATATCAGCTCCTTGCTGGCCCTTCAAGCGGATCCTCATGGCGATCATGTCAAAGGCAAGATGGTGGCCGCCCCCCGGGTCAAGAGGGAGCAAGTAGCGCATGTGTACCAAGCAAAGGAGCAGACATTCAGATGGGAGGCACCGCCGGCCGGCTGGGACGCGCTTAACATCGACGGCTCCTTCTCTGACAAAGACGGGAGTGCTGGGGCAGGCATGGTTCTCAGGGACGAACATGGAGCTATCATCTTCTCTTCTAGCCGAGAGTTACGGCAGTGTATGTCCCCGCTGGAGTCCGAACTTGCAGCATGCATGGAGGGCATTTCCCTAGCCTCACAATGATATGCACTACCGATTGTTGTCCAAACGGGCTGCCTAGACATGGCCAAGCTGATTAATGAAGGAGGAGAGAACCGGTCTGAGCATATGATGATGGTACGTGAGATCACTAAGCTTCTACAGGACCGTGGGGAATTTATAGTCAAGCATGTAAGGAGAGAACAAAATGTTGTTAGCCATTTTTTTAGCAAACTATGGTAGAATTAAAAAGCGCACCGCGGTGTGGCTTCGATCTGGTCCGGACGAGGTGCCGGACCTTTGTAATGCAGATATGGCTGCTGGTTGATGAATGAAACCCTTTTCCCTCGCAAAAAAAAGAAAGAATATATCTAACAATGAAATGTTGTAGCTCGGTACACAATGGAGTTCAATGCCCCTATGCTTTCGAAGCTAGGCAATCTCAATGTACATGATTTTCGAATCCTGGTTCTAAACCGTGTCTGCTACTCCTGCGAGTACTGGTATGTCCCACTTCGTCGCCACATGATCGACCACAGAATGGCAAAGCAAATTTCTAGGCTTATACAAAATGTTGTCCAGTTCACAACCGCAAATTATGACAAATTTTACTTTGCTGAGGACATGGGGAAGGTTTGTAAACAAAGTCAAAATTTGGAAAGTTTGACTTAAAAATATATTATATGCATGGTAATTTGGCAAGGAGGGAGTATAATAGCTAGAGCATTAGTATTGCCGACCATAGATGCAGGCAGGAGTCGGTCGATTGGTGGAGTAATAGTAGTAGACGCTGGCAGAATGAAGTCGGTCTACTTGTCGCAGACGTGATGCCTATAAACACGATCATTACCATGAATAACGTTATAACTATGTGCTTTTCTATCAATTATCCAAACTATGACCCTAGGTCTACTTTAATCATATTACTCAAACAAAAAATATGATACGGCCATATCTAATGCTAGAGTTGTAGCTACAATACGTTGGCTATTTCTTTAGGCGACTACAGCCACCTGAAAAACATATAGTCAAATGTACAAAGAAGTTTCTCACATGAAAGATCGGGCCAACAACGGATCGACCCTTGTCTTGAGGTTCACTTCTCATCAATTGGTATCAGAGATCGGCATTTCTCACGGCACTTCGGAGGAGATTACTAGCACGTCGTCATCAAGGAGGAGCTACTTGAGGCTATCAAGTGATTTTTTGCTAGAGGAGAAAGGTTATGGTGCTGAACCTTTTCACACCTACTGTAAAGTGGGCGAGAAAGTTTGCGCTACGACAATCGACCATGATAGTTCGATCAACGCAGTCGGCATCGACATGGTGGAGAAGCTGCAACTATCAATGAGACCACATCCAAGGCCGTACTCATTGAGGAGGATCTACGACACTGTTTTCAGTCGGCCAATTTTCTTGTGAGGTTTTGTGTGGCGTAATTCCAGTAACAATGATTTCATGCCATATGTGAAGGAAATATGCCCTAGAGGCAATAATGAAGTTGTTATTTATATTTCCTTATATCATGATAAATGTTTATTATTCATGCTAGAATTGTATTAATCGGAAACTTGATACATGTGTGAATACATAGACAAAACAAAGTGTCCCTAGTATGCCTCTACTTGCACTACTAGGAAAAACCTTATACACAGAACTTTAGCTGTAGCGCGTGTTAAAAAAGCACGCTGGTGCTAAGTAGCAGTAGCGCGCTGGGTAAACGGCGCTACAGATACAATTGTAGCAGTAGCGCGCCTGAAGATAAAAGCGCTACTACTAAAATTCTCACGGCTTAGCCGATAGGCTACACATAGTAGTAGCGATCTACGTAGAACCGCGCTACCGCTACTTGCTTTGTAGCAGCGCGTTTATGATGAAATGCGCTACTGCTAAAGGAAATAAAATTAAATGGAAAGCAAATAGAAAAGTAAATGAAAATGAAAGAAATAGAAAAAGGTGAAAGGAAAAAAAATAAAATGTGAAGAAAAATAAATGAAAAAGGGGAAAAACAGAAAGGAATAGCAGTAGCGCGTATCGAGGAAAACGCTGTAGCTAGCTTAGCAGTAGCGCACTTTCTCGAACGCACTACTGCTACTTCTGACTTAGCCGCGCGGTCCTTCTTCCCCACGACCACTTCCCCCAAATCCAACTCCTCCGCTGTCGCCGCCGTCGTCGCCCGTCGGCCGCCGCACGCTCTCCCGTCGCTCTCCGCACACCCTCGACGCCGCCCGCGACCCCAGATTCGACGCCGCCCCCGACCCCGACCTCGACGCCGCCCCCGACCCTGACCTCGACGCCGCCCTCCGCCGCACGCCCGAGCCCCGAGCCCGACCTCGACGCCGCCTGCCCCTCCCTCGCCGCAGGCACCCGAGGTGAGCACGCCTGCTCCTCCCCTCCCCTACCTCTGCCTAGCTAGGGTTCTTCAAATTTTAGTTGCATCAAATTACTTAGGGTTCATCTATGGGTGGAAATGAATCGGATATGGATGCGGCTCAGATGTTTTCTTAGATGATGTTTTCTTAGATGATGAATAAACACTTGTAATGCATAATAAAACGAGTAAAATTTGACCACTTATTTCACTTTTAAGTTGGATAATTGGAATATCCGCTACCACTTTCCACCCCTAGGTTCATCAAATTAGATGGTAATTAGGGCAGTAGTTCCTAGGTACTAATTAGTTAGTAAGAACTAGGTACTAATTAGGTACTAGTTTATTTTTATTTATAGTAAGTTTATTTTTAGTAAGAACTAGTTGAATTAATAGAACTAGTTAGTAAGAACTTGTTGTTATTTTTTTAGTTAAAGCAATTTTTTCCGCATCGACGTCGACGATGCCTATCCCGCATCCTCGTCGTCGACTCGGCAGAGGACACCTGCTTGACCAGATGGGTCATGTCCGGGACTGGGCTCCGCCGGTTGGTACTGGGAGGCGCTACCTACCGGGGGGGCGCAGCTTGGTGAGGAGCCAGCCCATCGTTGACCCAAACCTTCTTTGGTGGCGGTCGCGTGGGCCAGTGACGGTGCAGAGGCTTGAGGACCCCGCGGAGGTGGTACGTCACCGTGTCAGCGAGGAGGACGCGCACGTCCGTCGCTACTTGTTTGCGTTGGAGCACAAGTTCTCCAATACCTGGCAGGTTCTCGAGGGATCTCACTGGAGCTATGATCCTGTGATGGTTCCTTCTCTTTGGGTGTCCACCACCCGCGCCGATACTCGTCGTGCGCTATGATTTTAGTTGTATTAGTGATGTTATATGTGTGATACTATTCGGGATGTATTAGTGATAATATTCGACGATGTACGGACGCATGAGATGATTTACTTTTGCTTATTGAATGCATGCTAATTTGAATACTTATTTATTTTACGATTTGGTTTTGCTTATTGAATGCTCATGTCAATATGAGTCCTATAAGATATTTTGAAATGTATATCTTGTGTTGCTCAAATAGGATATGCGCTTGCCCAAGTGGCTGGTCATGTTTGCAGGTTACACCTCCGAGTGGCCTATGTTTTGCCGGAGTGTTGATTCATTTCCGTTCCGGCAAATTTCAGGCGCTCGATATGTCCTATTTTAGCAAAGGTCATGCTGGATTTTTCCGTGAATTTTGGCATGACTTGTGCCAGAATATATAGGAAATATCGAGTGCCCCGGATTTGTGTGTTGAGTATCCTGGTAGTTGTCTTCGATTGATTTTCAATTAATGTTTCAACTATGAACATAGGAAATGTCTGACGACGAAAAGGATTTCGATATTTGCAAATACTGCGAAGACGAGCGCGGCCTGTGCGACGGAATCTTCCTAGATGATGATAGGCGCTTCAGCATCAAGCCGGACGAGAACTTCGAAGTGGATACAGTAAGTCACAACGATAAGTCTTTTTTCGTAATTAAGCATGACACTTGCTTCATTTGCTTCAACTTATAATTTGTTTTACTATTCTACTAGCGTATCCCCTGCCATGCAAGATTTTTTGTCTTGGATAAAATAGGTTTCAGTCGTACTATGGAGGTAAAGAAAGTTTACTTGAAGACCGAGCATGGTTGTATTTTCCACGCAAAATTATACAACGCAGACGACTACACCTATTTTGGATGCAAAACTCGGCGAGCACTATGCAAGACTTATGCATTAGAGCCTGATATGGTTATCACCTTTGATATTCGTCCGGAAGATGATATTGAAGGTAATATCGACATCTGGGTCCATGTGCAGACGCCTCCAGTTATACCATTATGTGAGTTTCTCAACCATATTTATGTCTTTGATATTGTTTATTCAAAAATAGTTGACAACTAATTTCTACTGTCAGCTTATTTCCGTTCAAGCAAACATGTCCAGCGCTTGGTAGACATGACCTACTACTGTCCCGGGGCTGAACTAAACTGCGAGGAGATAAGTCGTTATGTTTCATGGCTTGAGGATCTTCATACTGTCAAGACAAATTTTCTTCCTGCACTTAGAAATGTTAGTACTCAAAACGTGCGACCAATAGTGTTCGTACTGAACTACGGTCACATCTATTTAGGAAAGATGGTAAGATTTTTACTATTTGTCCTCAGTGCATCTTTTGCATACATTATTTTTTAAGCTAAACTTCATTGCTAAGTATGTTACTATACGATGTCCTTCAACAGGGAATCCCGATGAATGTTGTGCCTCATGGGATCGAGACTAAAGGTACCATGAGTATTGTTAGCTTACGGCCAAGATATCCTACAATGCACTTTAGTGCATTCATGATTTCTAATAGAGAGGAATGCTTAATAGTGAAAGACTGGAGCAAAATTGTGAAGGGGGAGTGCAAAGAAGTACTAGGGGGCAGCAATCAGAAGCGCAGCCCACGATTAGGAGACATGTTCATCTGCATGCTCCAACTTGATGAAGGAGGAGTGCTACACATGTTTTATGTTATTTTACCTGAGAGAGAGCAGCAGGAGTGATTAGCTAGCTAGAAATGAGTTTGAAGATGATGATGTGCTACACTATGACCATGATGATTAAATAGCTAGTGTTGGTGGTAATGACTATGATGATTATTATTAGCTAGTGTTGGTGGTGATTAGATAGCTACCGCAGCTAGTGTTGGCGGTGATTAGCTAGCTAGAATGAGTTTGAAGATGATGATGTGCTACACTATGACTATGGTGATTAAATAAATATTGTTGGTGGTAATGACTATGATGATGATTAAATAGCTTGTGCTGGCGGATTAGATTCAAGTGGAGGCAACATGTGGTGCACATCGAAAGTACTACTAGTCCAAACTAGATCAAGTTTGGATTAGCAGTATACTTTTGACATGCACCACATATTGCCTCCACTTGAACCTAATCCACCTTCATTTGACACATTATTATAGACATAATGATATAAACCTCATAATTGGTATTGTACTAAAATTTGTATAACGGTGTATAAATACACTAAGAATAAAAAAATGAAAAAAAGAATACTAGTAGCGATGGATAGTAAACACGCTGCTACTAGCTGGATTAGCAGCAGCGCGGGAGAGAACAAGCGCTGCGGCTATGTGTCTTAGCAGTAGCGCGTGTCGCACGCGCTACTGCTAAGTAATAGCTATAGCGCCTTATTAGTAGCGCGGCAGCCCGCGCTACTAGTGGGCATTAGACCCGCGCTACTACTAGGGTTTTCCCTAGTAGTGTTGACTAGCTCATTAATCAAAGATGGTTAAGTTTCCTGACCATAGACATGTGTTGTCATTTGATGAACGAGATCACATCATTAGGAGAATGATGTGATGGACAAGACCCATCCGTTAGCTTAGCATTATGATCGTTAAGTTTTATTGCTATTGCTTTCTTCATGATTTATACATATTCCTTTGACTATGAGATTATGCAACTCCCGAATACCGGAGGAACACCTTGTGTGCTATCAAACGCCACAACGTAACTGGGTGATTATAAAGATGCTCTACAGGTGTCTCCGAAGGTGTTTGTTGAGTTGGCATAGATCGAGATTAGGATTTGTCACTCCGAGTATCGGAGAGGTATCTCTGGGCCCTCTCGGTAATGCACATCATGATGAGCCTTGCAAGCAATGTGACTAATGAGTTAGTTGCGGGAAGATGCATTACGGTACGAGTAAAGAGACTTGCCGGTAACGAGATTGAACTAGGTATGAAGATATGATACGTCCATTTTGCATCATGCTTTTATATCGATATTTATTGCATTATGGGCTGTTATTACACATTATGTCACAATACTTATGCCTATTCTCTCTTATTTTACAAGGTTTACATACGGAGGGAGAATGCCGGCAGCTGAAATTCTGGGCTGGAAAAGGAGCAAATATTAGAGACCTATTCTGCACAACTCCAAAAGTCCTGAAACTCCACGGAAGTTATTTTTGGAAATAATAAAAAATACTGAGCGGAAGAAATACCAGAGGGGGCCCACACCCTGGCCATGAGGGTGGGGGGCGCGCCCTACCCCCCTGGGCGCGCCCCCCTGCCTTGTGGGCCCCCTGTTGGCCCTCCGATGCCCATCTTCTGCTATATGAAGCCTTTCGCCTGAAGAAAAATCATAAGAAAGCTTTCGGGACGAGACTCCACCGCCACGAGGCGGAACCTTGGCGGATCCAATCTAGGGCTCCGGCGGAGCTGTTCTGCCGGGGAAACTTCCCTCCGGGAGGGGGAAATCATTGCCATCGTCATCACCAACGCTCCTCTCATCGAGAGGGGGCCAATCTCCATCAACATCTTCACCAGCACCATCTCCTCTCAAACCCTAATTCATCTCTTGTATCCAATTCTTGTCTCCAAGTCTGGGATTGGTACCTGTAGGTTGCTAGTATTGTTGATTACTCCTTGTAGTTGATGCTAATTGGTTTATTTGGTGGAAGATCATATGTTCAGATCCTATATGCATATTAATATTCCTCTGATTATGAACATGAATATGCTTTGTGAGTAGTTACGTTTGTTCCTGAGGACATGGGAGAAGTCTTGCTATTAGTAGTCATGTGAATTTGGTATTCGTTTGATATTTTGGTGAGATGTATGTTGTCTCTCCTGTAGTGGTGTTATGTGAACGTCGACTACATGACACTTCACCATTGTTTGGGCCTAGAGGAAGGCATTGGGAAGTAATAAGTAGATGATGGGTTGCTAGAGTGACAGAAGCTTAAACCCTAGTTTTATGCGTTGCTTCGTAAGGGGCTGATTTGGATCCATATGTCTCATGCTATGGTTAGGTTTACCTTAATACTTCTTTTATAGTTGCGGATGCTTGCAATAGGGGTTAATCATAAGTGGGATGCTTGTTCAAGTAAGGACAACACCCAAGCACCGGTCCACCCACATATCAAACTATCAAAGTACCGAACGCGAATCATATGAACGTGATAAAAACTAGCTTGACGATAATTCCCATGTGTCCTCGGGAGCGCTTTTCTCTATATAAGAGTTTGTCCAGGCTTGTCCTTTGCTACAAAAAGGATTGGGCCACCTTGCTGCACTTTATTTACTTTTGTTACTTGTTGCGCGTTACAAATTATCTTATCACAAAACTATCTGTTACCTATAATTTCAGTGCTTGCAGAGAATACCTTGCTGAAAACCGCTTATCATTTCCTTCTGCTCCTCGTTGGGTTCGACACTCTTACTTATCGAAAGGACTACGATAGATACCCTATACTTGTGGGTCATCAAGACTCTTTTCTGGTGCCGTTGCCGGGGAGTGAAGCGCCTTTGGTAGGTGGAATTTGGTAAGGAAAAATTTATATAGTGTGCTGAAATTTAGTGTCACTTGTTACTATGGAAAGTAATCCTCTGAGGGGCTTGTTCGGGGTATCTTCACCCCGACCAGTAGAGAAAAGAGTTGCTCCTCAACCTACTTAACCTACTGAAAAGGAAAATGTCTACTTTGAAATTCCTTCGGGTATGGTAGAAAAACTGCTAGCTAATCCTTTTGCAGGAGATGGAACATTACATCCTGATGAGCACCTAATATATGTGGATGAAGTTTGTGGATTATTTAAGCTTGCAGGTATGCCTGATGATGTTATCAAGAAGAAGGTCTTCCCTTTATCTTTGAAGGGAGATGCATTGACATGGTATAGGCTATGTGATGATATGGGATCATGGAACTACAAACGATTGAAATTGGAATTTCATCAGAAGTTTTATCCTATGCATCTTGTTCATCGTGATCATAATTATATATATAATTTTTGGCCTCACGAAGGAGAAAGCATCGCTCAAGCTTGTGGGAGGCTTAAATCAATGTTATATTCATGCCCCAATCATGAGCTCTCAAGAGAAATGATTATTCAGAATTTTTATGCTCGGCTTTCTGACAACAATCGCACCATGCTCGATACTTCTTGTGCTGGCTCTTTTATGATGAAGACTATCAAATTCAAATGGGATTTATTGGAAAGAATTAAACGCAACTTTGAAGATTGGGATCTCGACGAAGGTAAGGAGTCAGGTATGACACCTAAGTTTGATTGTGTTAAATCTTTTATGGATACCGATGTTTCCCGTAAATTTAGCACTAAATATGGACTTGACTCTGAGATAGTAGCTTCTTTCTGTGAATCTTTTGCTACTCATGTTGATCTCCCTAAGGAGAAGTGGTTTAAATATCATCCTCCCATAGAAGTAAAAGTAGCTGCACCTATTAAAGTTGAAGAAAAGACTATCACTTATAATGATCCTATTGTTCCTACTTCTTATGTTGAGAAACCAACTTTCCCATTTAGAATAAAGGATCATGCTAAAGCTTCAACTATAGTCAACAAAAGTAATATTAGGACACACAAACCTCCTGAGCAAGTTAAAGTTGAACCTAATATTGCTATGGTTAAAGATCTCTTGGTTGATAATATTCATGGGCATGTTATTTATTTCTGCAATGAAACTGCTAGAATTGCTAAACCTTGTGCTAAAGATAAACATAGACCTGTGGTAGGCATGCCTGTTATTTTTGTTAAAATAGGAGATCATTGTTATCATGGCTTGTGTGATATGGGTGCTAGTGCTAGTGCAATACCTATTGACTTATACAAAGAAATTATGCATGATATTGCACCTGCTGTGTTAGAAGATATTGATGTCACAATTAAACTTGCCAATAGAGATACTATTTCACCAATTGGGATTGTTAGAGATGTTGAAGTCTTGTGTGGGAAAACTAAATATCCTACTGATTTTCTTGTTCTTGGTTCCCCACAAGATAGTTTTTGTCCCATTATATTTGGTAGACCCTTCTTAAACACGGTTAATGCTAGGATAGACTGCGAAAAGGATATTGTTACTATTGGTTTAGGTGATATGTCTCATGAGTTCAACTTTTCTAAATTTCGTAGACAACACCGTGAAGAGGAATTGCCTAGTAAAGATGAAATTATTGGTCTTGCTTCTATTGCCGTACCTCCTAGTGATCCTTTAGAACAATATTTGCTAGACCATGAAAATCATTTGTTTATGAATGAAAGAAGGGAAATAGATGAAGTGTTCTTTAAACAGGGACCTATTCTGAAACACAACTTGCCTGTTGAAATCTTAGGGGATCCTCCTCCACCCAAGGGTGATCCCGTGTTTGAGCTTAAACCATTGCCTGATACTCTTAAATATGCTTATCTTGATGAAAAGAAGATATATCCTGTTATTATTAGTGCTAACCTTTCAGAGAAGGAGGAAGAAAAATTATTGAAAACTCTGAAGAAGCACCGTGCTGCTATTGGATATACTCTTGATGATCTTAAGGGCATTAGTCCCACTCTATGTCAACACAAAATAAATTTGGAGAAAGATGCCAAACCAGTTATTGATCACCAACGACGGCATGAATCCTAAGATGAAAGAAGTGGTAAGAAAAGAAATACTAAAGCTCCTTGAGGCAGGTATAATTTATCCCCTTGCTGATAGTCAGTGTGTAAGTCCTGTCCATTGTGTTCCTAAGAAGGGAGGTATTACTGTCGTCCCTAATGATAAAGATGAATTGATTCCGCAAAGAATTATTACAGGTTATAGGATGGTAATTGATTTCCACAAATTAAATAAGGCAACTAAAAAGGATCATTACCCCTTACCTTTTATTGATCAAATGCTAGAAAGATTATCCAAACATACACATTTTTGCTTTCTAGATGGTTATTCTGGTTTCTCTCAAATACCTGTGTCAGCTGATGATCAAGCTAAGACCACTTTTACTTGCCCTTTCGGTACTTTTGCTTATAGACGTATGCCTTTTGGTTTATGTAATGCACCTGCAACCTTTCAAAGATGCATGATGGCTATATTCTCTGATTTTTGTGAAAAGATTTGTGAGGTTTTCATGGACTATTTCTCCGTCTATGGATCCTCTTTTGATGGTTGCTTAAGAAACCTTGATTGAGTTTTGCAGAGATGTGAAGAAACTAACCTTGTCTTGAATTGGGAGAAGTGCCACTTTATGGTTAATGAAGGTATTGTCTTGGGGCACAAAATTTCTGAAAGGGGCATTGAAGTTGATAAAGCTAAAGTTGATGCTATTGAAAAGATGCCGTGTCCCAAGGACATCAAAGGTATAAGAAGTTTCCTTGGTCATGCCGGCTTTTATAGGAGGTTCATTAAGGACTTCTCAAAAATTTCTCGGCCTCTGACTAATTTATTACAAAAAGATATACCATTCGTCTTTGATGATGATTGTATAGAAGCATTTGAAATACTTAAGAAAGCGTTGATCTCTGCACCTATTGTTCAGCCACCTGATTGGAATTTACCTTTTGAAATTATGTGTGATGCTAGTGATTATGCTGTAGGTGCTGTTCTAGGGCAAAGAGTTGATAAGAAATTAAATGTTATTCAATATGCTAGTAAAACTCTAGACAATGCCCAAAGAAATTATGCTACTACTGAAAAAGAATTCTTAGCAGTTGTATTTGCTTGTGATAAGTTCAGACCTTATATTGTTGATTCTAAAGTAACTATTCACACGGATCATGCTGCTATTAAATATCTTATGGAAAAGAAAGATGCTAAACCTAGACTTATTAGATGGGTTCTCTTGCTACAAGAATTTGATTTGCATATTATTGATAGAAAGGGAGCTGAGAACCCCGTTGCAGATAATTTGTCTAGGTTAGAAAATGTTCTTGATGACCCACTACCTATTGATGATAGCTTTCTTGATGAAAAATTAAATGTCATAAATGCTTCTCATACTGCTCCATGGTATGCTGATTATGCGAATTACATTGTTGCTAAATTTATACCACCTAGTTTCACATACCAGCAAAAGAAAAAGTTTTTCTATGATTTAAGACACTACTTTTGGGATGACCCACATCTTTATAAAGAAGGAGTAGATGGTGTTATTAGACATTGTGTACGTGAGCATGAACAGGAATAGATCCTACGCAAGTGTCACTCCGAAGCTTATGGAGGACACCACGTTGGAGATAGAACTGCACATAAGGTATTGCAATCCGGTTTTTATTGGCCTACTCTCTTCAAGGATGCCCGTAAGTTTGTCTTATCTTGTGATGAATGTCAAAGAATTGGTAATATTAGTAAACGTCAAGAAATGCCTATGAATTATTCACTTGTTATTGAACCATTTGATGTTTGGGGCTTTGATTATATGGGATCGTTTCCTGCCTCTAATGGGTATACACATATTTTAGTCGCTGTTGATTACGTTACTAAGTGGGTAGAAGCTATTCCAACTAGTAGTGCTGATCATAACACCTCTATTAAGATGCTTACAGAAGTTATTTTCCCGAGGTTTGGAGTCCCTAGATATTTAATGACTAATGGTGGTTCACATTTTATTCATGGTGCTTTCTGTAAAATGCTTGCCAAGTATGATGTTAATCATAGAATTGCATCTCCTTATCACCCACAGTCTAGTGGTCAAGTAGAATTGAGTAATAGAGAGCTCAAACTAATTTTGCAAAAGACTGTTAATAGATCTAGAAAGAATTGGTCCAAGAAACTTGATGATGCATTATGGGCCTATAGAACTGCATATAAAAATCCTATGGGTATGTCTCCGTATAAAATGGTTTATGGAAAAGCATGTCACTTACTTCTCGAACTAGAACATAAGGCTTATTGGGCTATTAAAGAGCTCAATTATGATTTCAAACTTGCCGGTGAGAAGAGGTTATTTGACATTAGCTCACTTGATGAATGGAGAACCCAAGCCTATGAGAATGCCAAGTTGTTTAAAGAAAAAGTTAAAAGATGGCATGACAAAAGAATACAAAAGCGTGAGTTTAATGTAGGTGATTATGTATTGCTATACAACTCTCGTTTAAGATTTTTTGCAGGAAAACTTCTCTCTAAATGGGAAGGTCCTTACGTTATCGAGGAGGTCTATCGTTCTGGTGCCATAAAAATCAACAGCTTCGAAGGCACAAATCTGAAGGTGGTGAACGGTCAAAGAATCAAACATTATATCTCAGGTAATCCTATAAATGTTGAAACCAATGTTATTGAAACCGTAACCCCGGAGGAATACATAAGGGACACTTTCCGGAACGTTTCAGACTCCGAAAAGGAATAGGTATGTGGTACGGTAAGTAAACCGACTCCAAAACAGTTCTAATGGCAAATTTTCTCCGTTTTGGAATATTTAGAAAAATAGAAAAATAAGAAGCAGTCCGAGAAGGACACGAGGCCTCCACGAGGGTGGAGGGCACGCCCCCTGCCTCGTGGGCACCTCGTGTGCTCTCCGCACTCCGTTTTCTTGCACGTTACGTATTTTGGTCGGTAAAAATTCATTATATAATCTCCCGAAGGTTTTGACTCCTGTATCACGTAATTGTCCTCTGTTCTTGTTTCGAGCTGTTTTTCTGACAGATCTAGATCATCATGACATCTCCAAGTGCCCCCAAGGACAAGTTCTTCGAGAAGGTCATCGACCCCTACCTCGCGGAGGTGCTGCAACACCCTCAAACCATTGAGATGCATGAGGGGGTGCTGCACATCCGCGACGTTGAGGGACCAAGGAGGACCGGGAACATGGAGACAAGGCTCGAGGCAATGGAGCAAGAAGTTTTCAAGTGCCAGGAGATGGTGGAGCGTGGACTTGACTCCAATCACATGATGATCGCGGAGTTCACCAACAACCACAAGCTATATGCCAAGGACATTGGGGAGGCCATCTCAAGCTCCATGAGAAAATCGAGCACCTCCAAGCTCAAATCTATGACCTGCAAAACCAAAACTATGAGTACGAATATAGATTCAAGAGAATGTGTTTGGCTGCAGATTTGAGGATCCCGGAGACTCGATCATCCTTCTATGATGGTGAGCCCATGCCTTGGAAGATGGACGACAAGCCTACTTCATCAACAACCCCATCACCACCACTTCTGAGAAAGGAGATATAATCACATGGGTATGGGCACTCCCCTTGGCAACTGCCAAGCTTGGGGGAGGTGCCCCGGTATCGTATCACCATCACATCTCTATCTTTACCGTTTTTCTTAGTTCGATCCTTTCAGTAATATCTCGCTAGTAGAATAAAGTTTTAGTATGATCTAGGTTTGAGTTTTGCTTTATGATCCCTCTATGTAATCGAGTCCGTGAGCTATATAATAAAGATTAGTGTTGAGTCAAGGGCTTGATTATTTTGCTATGATCTTGAGGGAATAAAAGAAAATAAGAAAGAATAAAAAGAAACAAAGAGATCATATTGATCTTATGGAGAGTAATGACTTCACATAGAAAGAGTATGATGATTAAAAATTGTTGAGAGTTAACAAACATAGCTTTGGTCATCGTTGCAATTAATAGGAAGTAATAAAGAAAGAGAGGTTTCACATATAAATATACTATCTTGGACATCTTTTATGATTGTGAGCACTCATTAAAATATGACATGCTAAAGAGTTGATGTTGGACAAGGAAGACAACGTAATGGGTTATGTTTTCTTATATCTGAAATAAAGTATATTGTCATGGATCATCCAACATGTTGAGCTTGCTTTCCCCCCTCATGCTAGCCGAATTCTTTGCACCAAGTAGAGATACTACTTGTGCTTCCAAATATCCTTAAACCCAGTTTTGCCATGAGAGTCCACCATACCTACCTATGGATTGAGTAAGATCTTTCAAGTAAGTTGTCATCGGTGCAAGTAATAAAAATTGCTCTCTAAATATGTATGATTGATTGGTGTGGAGGAAATAAGCTTTATACGATCTTGTGATGTGGAAGAAATAAAAGCGACAGACTGCATAATAAAGGTCTATATCACAAGTGGCAATATAAAGTGACGTTATTTCGCATTAAGATTTTGTCCATCCAACCCTGAAAGCGCATGACAACCTCTGCTTCCCTCTGCGAAGGGCCTATATTTTACTTTTATTTCCAACCTTATGCAAGAGTCATGGTGATCTTCACCTTTCCTTTTTTTATTTTATCCTTTGGCAAGCACAGTGTGTTGGAAAGATCCTGATATATATATCTAATTGGATGTAAGTTAGCATGAGTTATTATTGTTGACATTACCCTTGAGGTAAAAGGTTGGGAGGCGAAACTATAAGCCCCTATCTTTCTCTGTGTCCGATTAAAACTCCGTAACCACAAGTATTGCGTGAGTGTTAGCAATTGTGAAAGGTTAAATGATAGTTGAGTATGTGGGCTTGCTAAAAAGCTCTCACATAGACTCTTTATGATGTTATGATAAATTGCAATTGCTTCAATGACTGAGATTATAGTTTGTTAGTTCTCAATAAAGTTTCTGATTCATACTTTGCATTGTGAATAGATTATTACTTGAGCATAAGAAATCATATGACAATATTCATATATGTTGCTGTTATAAGAATGATCATGATGCCCTCATGTCCCTATTTTATTTTATCGACATCTCTACGTCTAAACACGTGGACATATTTATCGTTATCGGCTTTCGCTTGAGGACAAGCGATGTCTAAGCTTGGGGGAGTTGATACGTCCATTTTGCATCATGCTTTTATATCGATATTTATTGCATTATGGGCTGTTATTACACATTATGTCGCAATACTTATGCCTATTCTCTCTTATTTTACAAGGTTTACATAAGGAGGGAGAATGCCGACAGCTGGAATTCTGGGCTGGAAAAGGAGCAAATATTAGAGACCTATTCTGCACAACTCCAAAAGTCCTGAAACTCCACGGAAGTTATTTTTGGAAATAATAAAAAATACTAAGCGTAAGAAATACCAGAGGGGGCCCACACCCTGGCCACGAGGGTGGGGGGCGCGCCCTACCCCCCTGGGCGCGCCCCCTACCTCGTGGGCCCCCTGTTGGCCCTCCAGTGCCCATCTTCTGCTATATGAAGTCTTTCGCCCGAAGAAAAATCATAAGCAAGCTTTCGGGACGAGACTCCGCCGCCATGAGGTGAAACCTTGGCGGAACCAATCTAGGGCTCCGGCGGAGCTTTTCTGCCGGGGAAACTTCCCTCCGGGAGGGGGAAATCATCGCCATCGTCATCACCAACGCTCCTCTCATCGGGAGGGGGCCAATCTCCATCAACATCTTCACCAGCACCATCTCCTCTCAAACCCTAGTTCATCTCTTGTATCCAATTCTTGTCTCCAAGTCTGGGATTGGTACCTGTAGGTTGCTAGTAGTGTTGATTACTCATTGTAGTTGATGCTAGTTGGTTTATTTGGTGGAAGATCATATATGTTCAGATCCTATATGCCAAGGACATTGGGGAGGCCATCTTCAAGCTCCATGAGAAAATCGAGCACCTCCAAGCTCAAATATATGACCTGCAAAACCAAAACTATGAGTATGAATATAGATTCAAGAGAATGTGTTTGGCTGCAGATTTGAGGATCCCGGAGACTCGATCATCCTTCTATGATGGTGAGCCCATGCATTGGAAGATGGACGACAAGCCTACTTCATCAACAACCCCATCACCACCACTTCTGAGAAAGGAGATATAATCACATGGGTATGGGCACTCCCCTTGGCAACTGCCAAGCTTGGGGGAGGTGCCCCGGTATCGTATCACCATCACATCTCTATCTTTACCGTTTTTCTTAGTTCGATCCTTTCAGTAATATCTCGCTAGTAGAATAAAGTTTTAGTATGATCTAGTTTTGAGTTTTGCTTTATGATCCCTCTATGTAATCGAGTCCGTGAGCTATATAATAAAGATTAGTGTTGAGTCAAGGGCTTGATTATTTTGCTATGATCTTGAGGGAATAAAAGAAAATAAGAAAGAATAAAAAGAAACAAAGAGATCATATTGATCTTATGGAGAGTAATGACTTCACATAGAAAGAGTATGATGATTAAAAATTGTTGAGAGTTGACAAACATAGCTTTGGTCATCGTTGCAATTAATAGGAAGTAATAAAGAAAGAGAGGTTTCACATATAAATATACTATCTTGGACATCTTTTATGATTGTGAGCACTCATTAAAATATGACATGCTGAAGAGTTGATGTTGGACAAGGAAGACAACGTAATGGGTTATGTTTTCTTATATCTGAAATAAAGTATATTGTCATGGATCATCCAACATGTTGAGCTTGCTTTCCCCCCTTGTGCTAGCCGAATTCTTTGCACCAAGTAGAGATACTACTTGTGCTTCCAAATATCCTTAAACCTAGTTTTGCCACGAGAGTCCACCATACCTACCTATGGATTGAGTAAGATCCTTCAAGTAAGTTGTCATCGGTGCAAGCAATAAAAATTGCTCTCTAAATATGTATGATTGATTGGTGTGGAGGAAATAAGCTTTATACGATCTTGTGATGCGGAAGAAATAAAAGCGACAAACTACATAATAAAGGTCTATATCACAAGTGGCAATATAAAGTGACGTTATTTCGCATTAAGATTTTGTGCATCCAACCCTGAAAGCGCATGACAACCTCTGCTTCCCTCTGCGAAGGGCCTATCTTTTACTTTTATTTCCTACCTTATGCAAGAGTCATGGTGATCTTCACCTTTCCTTTTTTTATTTTATCCTTTGGCAAGCACAGTGTGTTGGAAAGATCCTGATATATATATCTAATTGGATGTAAGTTAGCATGAGTTATTATTGTTGACATTACCCTTGAGGTAAAAGGTTGGGAGGCGAAACTATAAGCCCCTATCTTTCTCTGTGTCCGATTAAAACTCCGTAACCACAAGTATTGCGTGAGTGTTAGCAATTGTGAAAGGTTAAATGATAGTTGAGTATGTGGGCTTGCTAAAAAGCTCTGACATAGACTCTTTATGATGTTATGATAAATTGCATTTGCTTCAATGACTGAGATTATAGTTTGTTAGTTCTCAATAAAGTTTCTGATTCATACTTTGCATTGTGAATAGATTATTACTTGAGCCTAAGAAATCATATGACAATATTCATATATGTCGCTGTTATAAGAATGATCATGATGCCCTCATGTCCGTATTTTATTTTATCGACACCTCTACCTCTAAACATGTGGACATATTTATCGTTATCGGCTTTCGCTTGAGGACAAGGGAGGTCTAAGCTTGGGGGAGTTGATACGTCCATTTTGCATCATGCTTTTATATCGATATTTATTGCATTATGGGCTGTTATTACACATTATGTCACAATACTTATGCCTATTCTCTCTTATTTTACAAGGTTTACATAAGGAGGGAGAATACCGACAGCTGGAATTCTGGGCTGGAAAAGGAGCAAATATTAGAGACCTATTCTGCACAACTCCAAAAGTCTTGAAACTCCACAGAAGTTATTTTTGGAAATAATAAAAAATACTAAGTGTAAGAAATACCAGAGGGGGCCCACACCCTGGCCACGAGGGTGGGGGGCGCGCCCTACCCCCCTGGGCGCGCCCCCTGCCTCGTGGGCCCCCTGTTGGCCCTCCGGTGCCCAGCTTCTGCTATATGAAGTCTTTCGCCCGAAGAAAAATCATAAGCAAGCTTTCGGGACGAGACTCCGCCGCCATGAGGTGAAACCTTGGCGGAACTAATCTAGGGCTCCGGCGGAGCTGTTCTGCCGGGGAAACTTCCCTCCGGGAGGCGGAAATCATCGCCATCGTCATCACCAACGCTCCTCTCATCGGGAGGGGGCCAATCTCCATCAACATCTTCACCAGCACCATCTCCTCTCAAACCCTAGTTCATCTCTTGTATCCAATTCTTGTCTCCAAGTCTGGGATTGGTACCTGTAGGTTGCTAGTAGTGTTGATTACTCCTTGTAGTTGATGCTAGTTGATTTATTTGGTGGAAGATCATATATGTTCAGATCCTATATGCATATTAATACTCCTCTGATTATGAACATGAATATGCTTTGTGAGTAGTTACGTTTGTTCCTGAGGACATGGGAGAAGTCTTGCTATTAGTAGTCATGTGAATTTGGTATTCGTTCGATATTTTGATGAGATGTATGTTGTCTCTCCTCTAGTGGTGTTATGTGAACGTCGACTACATGACACTTCACCATTGTTTGGGCCTAGAGGAAGGCATTGGGAAGTAATAAGTAGATGATGGGTTGCTAGAGTGACAGAAGCTTAAACCCTAGTTTTATGCGTTGCTTCGTAAGGTGCTGATTTGGATCCATATGTTTCATGCTATGGTTAGGTTTACCTTAATACTTCTTTTGTAGTTGCGGATGCTTGCAATAGGGGTTAATCATAAGTGGGATGCTTGTTAGTAAGGACAGCACCCAAGCACCGGTCCACCCACATATCAAACTATCAAAGTACCGAACGCGAATCATATGAACGTGATAAAAACTAGCTTGACGATAATTCCCATGTGTCCTCGGGAGCGCTTTTCTCTATATAAGAGTTTGTCCAGGCTTGTCCTTTGCTACAAAAAGGATTGGGCCACCTTGCTGCACTTTATTTACTTTTGTTACTTGTTGCTCGTTACAAATTATCTTATCACAAAACTATCTGTTACCTATAATTTCAGTGCTTGCAGAGAATACCTTGCTGAAAACCTCTTATCATTTCCTTCTGCTCCTCGTTGGGTTCGACACTCTTACTTATCGAAAGGACTACGATAGATCCCCTATACTTGTGGGTCATCAAGATACCGACGATCGAATCTCAGGCAAGTAACATACCGATGACAAAGGGAATGACGTATGTTGTCATTGCGGTTTGACGATAAAGATCTTCGTAGAATATGTAGGAACCAATATGTGCATCTAGGTTCCACTGTTGGTTATTGATCGGAGATGTTTCTCGATCATGTCTACATAGTTCTCGAACCCATAGGGTCCGCACGCTTAACGTTCGATGACGATTTGTATTATGAGTTATGTGTTTTGGTGACCGAAGATTGTTTGGAGTCCCGGATGAGATCACAGACATGACGAGGAGTCTCAAAATGGTTGAGAGGTAAATATTGATATATTGGACGATAGTATTCGGACACCGGAATGGTTTCAGAGTGTTTCAGATATTTATTGGAGTACCGAGGGGTTACCGGAACCCCCCGGGGAAAGTAATGGGGCACTATGGGACATAGGGGAGAGAGAGGGCAGCCCACAAGGGGTGACGCGCGCCCCCCATGGGGAGTCCGAATTGGACAAGGGGAGGGGGCGCGGCCCCCCTTTCCTTCTCCCTCTCCCTCTCCTTCCCTCTTTCCCCCTCCGAAGAAAGGAAGGGGGGCGAATTGGACTAGGAGTCCAAGTGGGACTCCTCCCACTTGGCGCGCCCCCTAGGCCGCCCCTCCCTCTTCCTCCTTTATATATTGGGGCAGGGGGCACCCCAAAGGACATCAATTGTTTTTAGCCGTGTGTGGTGCCCCCCTCCATAATTTACTTCTCCGGTCGTATTGTCGTAGTGCTTAGGCGAAGCCCTGCGTGGATCACATCACCATCACCCGTCACCACGCTGTCGTGCTGACAAAACTGTTCCTCGACACTTTGCTGGATCAAGAGTTCTGTTGGGGAACGCAGTAATTTCAAAAAAAATCCTACGCACACGCAAGATCCATCTAGGTGATGCATAGCAACGAGAGGGGAGAGTGTTGTCTACGTACCCTCGTAGACGAAAGCGGAAGCATTATGACAACGCGGTTGATGTAGTCGTACGTCTTCACGATCCGACCGATCCTAGTACCGAAAGTGCGGCACCTCCGCGATCTGCACACGGTCAGCTCGGTGATGTCCCACGAACCCTTGATCTAGCTGAGTGTCGAGGGAGAGCTTTGTCAGCACGACGGCGTGATGACGGTGATGATGAAGCTACCAGCGTAGGGCTTCGCCTAAGCACTGCAATGATATGACCGAGGTGGATTATGGTGGAGGGGAGCACCACACACGGCTAAGACAATATCAACTTGTGTGTCTATGGGGTGCCCCCTGATACGTCCATTTTGCATCATGCTTTTATATCGATATTTATTGAATTATGGGCTGTTATTACACGTTATGTCACAATACTTATGCCTATTCTCTCTTATTTTACAAGGTTTACATAAGGAGGGAGAATGCCGGCAGCTGGAATTCTGGGCTGGAAAAGGAGTAAATATTAGAGACCTATTCTGCACAACTCCAAAAGTCCTGAAACTCCACGAAAGTTATTTTTGGAAATAATAAAAAATACTGAGCGGAAGAAGTACGTCAGAGGGGGCCCCACCTGGCCACGAGGGTGGGGGGCGCGCCCTACCCCCCAGGGCGCGCCCCCTGCCTCGTGGGCCCCCTGTTGGCTCTCCGGTGGCCATCTTCTGCTATATGAAGTCTTTCGTCGAGGAAAAAATCATAAGCAACCTTTCGGGACGAGACTCTGCCGCCACGAGGAGGAACCTTGGCGGAACCAATCTAGGGCTCCCGCAGAGCTGTTCTGCCGGGGACACTTCCCTCCGGGAGGGGGAAATCATCGCCGTCGTCATCACCAACGCTCCTCTCATCGGGAGAGGGCAATCTCCATCAACATCTTCACCAGTACCATCTCCTCTCAAAACCCTAGTTCATCTCTTGTATCCAATTCTTGTCTCCAAGTCCGGGATTGGTACTAGTAGGTTGCTAGTAGTGTTGATTACTCCTTGTAGTTGATGCTAGTTGGTTTATTTGGTGGAAGATCATATGTTCATATCCTATATGCATATTAATACCCCTCTGATTATGAACATGAATATGCTTTGTGAGTAGTTACGTTTGTTCCTGAGGACATGGGAGAAGTCTTGCTATTAGTAGTCATGTGAATTTGATATTCGTTCGATATTTTGATGAGATGTATGTTGTCTAGCCTCTAGTGGTGTCATGTGAACGTCGACTACATAACACTTCACCATTATTTGGGCCTAGAGGAAGGCATTGGGAAGTAATAAGTAGATGATGGGTTGCTAGAGTGACAGAAGCTTAAACCCTAGTTTATGCGTTGCTTCGTAAGGGGCTGATTTGGATCCATATGTTTCATGCTATGGTTAGGTTTACCTTAATAATTTTGTTGTAGTTGCGGATGCTTGCAATAGAGGTTAATCATAAGTGGGATGCTTGTTCAAGTAAGAACGGCACCCAATCACCGGTCCACCCACATATCAAATTATCAAAGTATCGAACGCGAATCATATGAACGTGATGAAAACTAGCTTGACGATAATTCCCATGTGTCCTCGGGAGCGCTTTTCTCTATATAAGAGTTTGTCAACGCTTGTCCTTTGCTACAAAAAGGATTGGGCCACCTTGCTGAACTTTATTTACTTTTGTTACTTGTTGCTCGTTAAAAATTATCCTATCACAAAACTATCTATTACCACTTATTTCAGTACTTGCAGAGAATACCTTGCTGGAAACCGCTTATCATTTCCTTCTGCTCCTCGTTGGGTTCGACACTCTTACTTATCGAAAGGACTACGATAGATCCCCTATACTTGTGGGTCATCAAGACTCTTTTCTGGCGCCTTTGCCGGGGAGTGAAGCGCCTTTGGTAGGTGGAATTTGGTAAGGAAAAATTTATATAGTGTGCTGAAATTTACTGTCACTTGTTACTATGGAAAGTAATCCTCTGAGGGGCTTGTTTGGGGTATCTTCACCCCGACCAGTAGAGCAAAGAGTTGCTCCTCAACCTACTGAACCTATTGAAAATGAAAATGTTCCCTTTGAAGTTCCTTCGGGTATGTTAGAAAAACTGCTAGCTAATCCTTTTGCAGGAGATGGAACAAAGCATCCTGATGAGCATCTAATATATGTGGATGAAGTTTGTGGATTATTTAAGCTTGCAGGTATACGCGATGATGCTGTTAAGAAGAAGGTCTTCCCTTTATCTTTGAAGGGAGATGCATCGACATGGTATAGGCTATGTGATGATACGGGGTCATGGAACTACAAACGATTGAAATTGGAATTTCATTAGAAGTTTTATCCTATGCATCTTGTTCATCGTGATCGCAATTATATATATAATTTTTGGCCTCGCGAAGGAGAAAGCATCGCTCAAGCTTGGGGGAGGCTTAAATCAATGTTATATTCATGCCCCAATCTTGAGCTCTCAAGAGAAATAATTATTCAAAGTTTTTATGCTCGGCTTTCTGATAACAATCGCACCATGCTCGATACTTCTTGTGCTGGCTCTTTTATGTTGAAGACTATTGAATTCAAATGAGATTTATTGAATAGAATTAAACGCAACTCTGAAGATTGGGATCTCGACGAAGGTAAGGAGTTAGGTATGACACCTAAGTTTGATTGTGTTAAGTCTTTTATGGATACCGATGTTTTCCGTAAATTTAGCACTAAATATGGACTTGACTCTGAGATAGTAGCTTCATTCTGTGAATCTTTTGCTACTTATGTTGATCTCCCCAAGGAGAAGTGGTTTAAATATCATCCTCCCATAGAAGTAAAAGTAGCTGCACCTACTAAAGTTGAAGAAAAGACTATCACTTATAATGATCCTATTGTTCCTACTTCTTATGTTGAGAAACCAACTTTCCCTGTTAGAATAAAGGATCATGCTAAAGCTTCAACTGTAGTTCATAAAAGCAATATTAGAACTTATACACCTCCTGAGCAAATTAAAGTTGAACCTAATATTGCTATGGTTAAAGATCTCTTGGTTGATAATATTCATGGGCATGTTATTTATTTCTGCAATGAAACTGCTAGAATTGCTAAACCTTGTGCTAAAGATAAACATAGACCTGTGGTAGGCATGCCTGTTATTTTTGTTAAAATAGGAGATCATTGTTATCATGGCTTGTGTGATATGGGTGCTAGTGCTAGTGCAATACCTATTGACTTATACAAAGAAATTATGCATGATATTGCACCTGCTGAGTTAGAAGATATTGATGTCACAATTAAACTTGCCAATAGAGATACTATTTCACCAATTGGGATTGTTAGAGATGTTGAAGTCTTGTGTGGGAAAACTAAATATCCTACTGATTTTCTTGTTCTTGGTTCCCCACAAGATAGCTTTTGTCCCATTATTTTTGGTAGACCCTTCTTGAACACAGTTAATGCTAGGATAGACTGCGAAAAGAATGTTGTTACTATTGGCTTGGGTGATTTGTCTCATGAGTTTAATTTCTCTAAATTTAGTAGACAACACCGTGAAGAGGAATTACCTAGTAAGGATGAAATTATTGGTCTTGCTTCTATTGCCGTACCTCCTAGTGATCCTTTAGAACAATATTTGCTAGACCATGAAAATGATATGTTTATGAATGAAAGAAGGGAAATAGATGAAGTATTCCTTAAACAGAAACCTATCCTGAAACACAATTTGCCTGTTGAAATCCTAGGGGTTCCTCCTCCACCCAAGGGTGATCCCGTGTTTGAGCTTAAACCGTTGCCTGATACTCTTAAATATGCTTATCTTGATGAGAAGAAGATATATCCTGTTATTATTAGTGCTAACCTTTCAGAGCATGAAGATGAGAGATTATTGAAAACTCTGAAGAAGCACCGTGCTGCTATTGGATATACTCTTGATGATCTTAAGGGCATTAGTCCCACTCTATGTGAACATAAAATAAATTTGGAAGAAGATGCCAAACCAGTTTGTGATCATCAACGAAGGCTGAATCCTAAGATGAAAGAAGTGGTAAGAAAGGAAATACTAAAGCTTCTTGAGGCAGGTATAATTTATCCCGTTGCTGATAGTCAGTGGGTAAGTCCTGTCCATTGTGTCCCTAAGAAGGGAGGTATTACTGTCGTTCCTAATGATAAAGATGAATTGATTCCGCAAAGAATTATTACAGGTTATAGGATGGTAATTGATTTCCGCAAATTAAATAAGGCTACTAAAAAGGATCATTACCCCTTACCTTTTATCGATCAAATGCTAGAAACATTATCTAAACATACACATTTTTGCTTTCTACACTACAAAAAAATACACTTCCGTGATGATACGTGTTTGTCAGAGTAGGTCGCGTTTTTTGTCATGCATGTACATCCATGACGATTTTATGACAGAATCAAGATAGTCATACCTGTGCTGTCGTAGAAGTGTTCCATGACATTACCAAAATTATCATCACGGAAGTGTCCACTTCCATGATGATAAATCGCGCGTCACAGAAGTGCTTTCGTCAAGGGTGACCGACACGTGGCATCCACCGTAACGGAACGCCGTTAAGCTATCGGGTCGGGTTTTGGATCCGATAACCCGTTAACAGCCCCGACCAATGGGAAATTTCCACGTGTAAAATTCTTATTGGCCGGACGAAACACGTGTCAGCTCGTCAGTGGGTCAGATAGGCACCTATGATATGTCGACACGTGCCACAGCCCACCACTGGCCCATTTAGCTTACAAAGCCGGTCCGTTTGACTTGGTCAAAAGTTAACGGGCTGGCTCATGAAAAGCCTGTTAACGGTCTCTTCGCAAATAGCCCATTTTACGGCCCGTTAACTCACGGCCCGTTAGGCCCTAAAGGAAATCGGCCCAACAACGTCATGTGGGCCGTCGAATATAACACCAGCCCATTTCACTTTCGGCCCATGTATGGCCCATGACGTCTTTCAGCCCATATGAGGCCTTCGTATCTTTCGGCCCTTTATAGGCCCACGGTGACTCTAGCCCATAATGAACAGTAATTTTCTTTATACCCGTTAACGACCCGTGATTTACATGGGCCGTTTCCAGCCCGTGTTAGCTTTCAGCCTATTGACGGCCCATACGTTCTTGGGCTCCTTTTCGGCCCTCGATTACTTCCGGCCCGTTACTGGCCTGTTCCTCTAATGGGCCAAATTCGGCCCATGGCAAGAGTCGGCCCGTTACTGGCCTGTTCCCCCAATGGGCCAAATTCGGCCCATGGCAAGAGTCGGCCCGTTACTGGCCTGTTACCCTAATGGGCCAAATTCGGCCCATGGCAAGAGTCGGACCGTTTCTGGCCTGTTAACCCGTTGCGCCGTTTCTAGCCCGTCCTATATTCTGGCCCATTAACGACCCGTTATGCCTGTGACAGAATTAAGCCTTTGCTGTCCTACGGCCTGTTAACGGCCTGTTACCGTCTGGGCCGATACCAATTACGCCCGATTACGGCCCATGTAGACCCATTTATCCGACGGCCCGAGGCCCACCGATTACAGGCCCATTTATCGACGGCCCGTAGGAGACCCATGGATCCTACGGCCCGTATATGGCCCATGGTAGTTGCGGCCACTAGCAAACCAGGGAAAAAGAAGACTAGGAAATAAATAAGGCCGAAACTAACGCTAGGCTATTAAGGCGATTGTACAGATTACATCCACTCGGCATCAAAGATCGCCACCAGTGCAAATATAGGGAACACCCTACACTATACAAAAATGGCTTGCTGTTTTCTTCAGCCGGTGGCTGCACGTTAAGAATAAATTTTGTATCACACCAAAACAAATTACAATTATATAACAAAAGGAAGGTTGGCATAAAACTTAACAGTCTAGCAGATAAATGCACCACCAGAAGTTCAGAAGCTCAGTTCATTTGACCTGACTGTTACGTTTTCATGCTGTATTGTCCGATGGAGCACCATAACCCTCGCCTTCATTTCCCCTAGGCTCCTGAACAACATAGCAAATGTCTGATAGTCTGGTTTCAAAACCATGCATATCTTGACGACATTGAGCAATGTTTCTCCTTGTTTCACAAAGGGTCTCTGTTAGGGAATGGACTTGTGTCTGGAGCGCAGATACAACATTGCTTTGAGCTTGCATATCTTGATCATGAGGCAGTTTGGACGATATTGCCTTAACAACCAACCCAGTATTACGCAGGAACGTGCTTTTGGCACTGTTAGTGGACAGGTACTGACCCACTGCAGCAAGAGCTGACATTGCGGTTATAGTTGCCTCGCCACCTTCAAAAGGTGGCGGTTCCACCATTTTTTCCATAGCTCGCTGAAAAGTTGAGGTTTTACATTAGTAGTACCAGAACAGAAGATATTAAGGAGGCAGCAAAACCAAACAAAATAGCTTTGGTCTATATACAGAACTTATTCTGGTGAACCCATGTAAAATATTAGTTGTATTTTATTGCAAAGTACATAATAAAACCAGGTTCCAAACATATGACCATGTACCATCGCTAATGTATTGTCTATTTCTTCACATTGTATTGAGGGCTAAGGATAAAGAGACGAAGTTTATAATATGGTAAGCATAGTATGACATCATTCATATCACAAAACAACCGAGAACAGACAAACGGGCAATTGTAACGTTGTGTGGGCAAGTCCAGCATGGAACTAGATTACGGGTCAAGATCAAAGGAACATCACTTCTCTCTTTTAAACCTTGTAAGGTGCAATGATACGCTAAGAAAATTGTGTATAAAATTGAAAAGAGTAATAGACATTGGCTGCAAACCATGCAGTTCAAGGCACAAGTCAGAGTAAGTAGTAGTTAAAAGGCATGAGGATTAAGGACTTACAACAGCGGCTTTGACTGGTGTAGTCATGCCCTTCTTCTTGCTGGTGTGACAGTCCTTGAAGATTTCCACATCATTTGGTTCAGGTACTTTTTGGTCCTTGCGGGCTTTCCTCTGCATTTCGAACAAGTCAATATAGATCTGATAATATGGTACAACGAAAAGAGTGAAAAAGTAGCTAATTACAAGAGCCTCGCAGTGTGCAATATAGCTACGAGATCCTGTCGTCTGTTGGAATTTCACTTTCGTACGGTTGGCCTTGTTCTTTGAACAGTTCACCTACAAGAAGATAGATTTGTGTGGCACATGCGTAAATAGGACTTCAACATGTGATCTGATCACATATATATATAATGTACCTGATACTTCGGATCAGACCAGTGTTTAACAAGGCCCCTCCAGTCTTCATCCGATATATTTTCCACTGGAGATGTTTGGGAAAGTTCACTATTAGCCTTGCCTTCAAAGTGAGTTTTCCTCAAGTTATACCGATACTGTCGCAGAGCAGACTTGAAAACATGGGTGCAAGCTTGTCTGGTTGCATCATCTTGGCTATCCAACTTGAACCTCATCTGTTGAAAATTATGGGAGTCTCATTATCAGCAACCTAGAAAGTATGGGACAGAGCAAGATGATATTACTAGTTTCCATACATAACCATACTTACAGATAAATGGTCGAGGAAGGTGTTGAACTGGGTTTCGTCTTTGTCATTCCTGTACTGAATCCATGTTGGGAGGATACGTACATGACACCTAACGGCAACCGCTGCCTCTGATACTAACTTGGCTGACTCTGTAGCATCACGTGGCCTTTTTAAACCTGCCTCAAAACGGATCTCCATTCTTCCTCCTCTAGATTTAGTTAACCTATCGAGCATTATCCCTGATGTTTGTTTCCTCTTGCGCCTAGGTGCTAGTCCAACAACGAACATAGGAAGTGTTAGTGTACATCAAACTGTGAGACTACATATAAAGAAGCATGCAATTGTAACTTGACTCCAGCAACTACCTTCTTGCTGTTGAAGCTCACAAGGTTCATTTGATATTGCCAACTCGTCTTGTGTCAAGAGTGCTTGGGAAGTAGTGTCAGGTGGCAAGGGAGCTTGGGAACGTGCTGCTAGCTCAGTTGACGCACGAGTAAGTCGTGCAGCTGGTAGTACTGTGGTAGGTGCTGCAAGAACTAGGGCTATCTCTGCTTGTTTGGTGGCAGCTATTTGTTTCTGTTTGGCTTTTTTTGCAACTCGTGTAGCATGGGATGCCGTGTTTGTAGAATTTTCCGCTGGACTTTGACCTTCTATTGCACCATCAGTACCAGCAGAACCTGCAGGATTCATCCGCTTCTCATTCCCTGCCATTCTGTGTTTCTTCCTCTTTCTCTGTGCCATGTTAAGTCAAGCCGACAAGAAAAACGAATAACAATTTAGTTCTTCAAAACAAATTGATGCGTGATGCAGACGAACTGAACTTTGATGTTAGACAACCACATGATAGGAGGATGTAATATGTATGAAAAACAGGACGGAAGAGATAACCAGAACTATGATGTGTAAACTAAGAAGAAGACATTTCACCAAATTAGAAGCAATGCAATGGAAGGTAGACACCATATGAAAGATGCTACAAATATCGCTCTGCCAAGTTAACAGTGTCTCATCATAAATGGCGTTTAAAGAAATGTGAAGCAGTACAAGAAATAAATCATATGCAAGATGCAAAAAACATCACACTACCATGTTAGAGGTCTCTCGTCATTAGTGCCATTGCATATTCACAGCATTGCATATTCACAGCTTATGATGTGTAAACTAAGGAGAAGGCATTTCAACAAATTAGAAGCAATGAAAGCTAGACACCATATGAAAGATGCAACGAATATCACTCTACCAAGTTAAAACTGTCTCGTCATAAGTGCCATTTCAACAAATTAGTAGTACAAGCTAGAAAAGAATGTGAGATGTAACCTATATCACACTCCGAAGTCAAACGTGTCTTATGATAAGTGATTGTTGCAGGTTACACAACAGTAGTAATTTGATGTAAGAACATGGTGTGATAGACAGATATTGTATGTTCTAGAAACAGGAACACGTGTCTTATTCAAGTATAATGTGTAAAGTAAGCAGATGGAATTCAACAAAATTAGAAGCAATACAAGCTAGACATCACACATAACATGCAACCACATATAACAGTGCCAAGTTAGAGGGAGCACCGGTGATGCTGCACTAGGGGAGACGTGCTCATCATAAACACAACTTTGTTGAGTGTCTATGCATGTGTTGTCTTGGAAATCATCTTGGGGGTGTGGAGGAGTAGAAACTGTAGAGGCCCTCCGTTCGGAAGGAGCACCTTTATCCGCTGCCTTGCTAACTTCCTTCCGCTTTATTGATTTTGAATTGTCAAGTAAAACCGACAAGAAAAAGCAATAAAATTCTCTCTTCAGAACTCATTCATGCATGATACTGACAATCACTACTTTGATGTAAGGCAAACACATGATACCAGGATGGAATATGTACGAAAAACAGGACGGCATGGCATGTTCACAACTGTTTGTGTAAACTAAGTAGAAACCATTCCAGCAAATAAGAAGCAATGCAAGCTAGACACCACATGAAAGATGCAACCAATATGACTCTGCCAAGTTAAAAGCGTCCCATCATATGGAATTTCAACAAATTAGAAGCAGCGCATGCTATAAATCATATGAAAGATGCAACTAATATCGCACTGCATATACTAAAGGTGTCTCGTCATGTTGATTGATGCGGGATACAAAAAAAACAATAGTTTTATGTAAGGACATGCTTAATAGACAGATGTACTATGTACTAAATACAGGAAGGCATGTCACATTAACAGGTATAATGTATAAGCTAAGCAGACTAGCACATGCAGTTTAACCAGATTGGAAGAATTACAATCTAGACACCATATGCAACATGCAACCACATATCACGCTGCCAAGTTAGAGCAAGCAATTGCGATGCTAGTGTAGGGGAAATGCTGTAATCAACTACAGAGCTACGTTCAGTATCTTCATCTAGCATTTCTGTTTCTTGAGAATCATGTCGGGAGGCTGACGCAGCATTCTTTAACTGAGGAGTAGTCCCCTTGCCTGCCTGCCTCGTCATAAGTGATTAATGAGGGATACATAAGAACATTAGTTTGATGTAAGAACATGGTTAATACACAGATGTACTAGTATGTACCAAAAACAGAAAGGCATGTCATATTCAAAGGTATAATGTGTAAGCTAAGCAGATGCAATTTAACCAAATTGGAAGCAATACAAGCTAGACAACCAGCTGGAGTGGTGAGCATGATCATCTAGGACCCGAGAGCCTGGTGGGAGGCGGGCTGCTTCGCCACCATAGCAGCTTTTTAGTTGGCTTCCAGGTGATGCCTATCTTTGCTGGGCTTGTCACTGGCTCGGCCAGTGCCCTGACTAGCTATTTGTCTTCTGGTGCTCACGGGATGGTGGTTCATGTAAAAAAATATCTTTCCTTATCTTACCAACTTCGGCCTTTCGAATAAAAGCTAGACACCATATGGAACATGCAACCACATATGACACCGTGAAGTTAAAGCAAGCACCTGGGATGGTGGTTCATTGCGAGCGAGGTCATCAACTCCAGAGCTACGTTTACCGTCTCCATCTGCTGACACTGCACCCTTTATAGCGCTGTAGCGTGTCTTGCCTACCCGCATACGAAGCTGGAGCAACTTCTCTCTTTTCTTTTTGGCTTCTCTCATGGCAGCAGAGTCTGAAATACCCTTGCATAAAAACACAATAGTGAGAGTAAGGGTGAAGTGTGTGCAGAACTAGTGCACTGTAAAAGTAGCAGATAGCAGGTGGCTGAAAAATAAATGATAGGAGACATATGATAGCTCTACAACATTGCATGGAAAACAAAATTAGATTCTACTCCGTATGATTTTGTAATATATGAGCACAGGAAATGTAGGTACTCCTCCAGCACACCACCACATGTGGTCATATCTAAGATAACAGTCGACTGTAAATAAATAGGTCAGTCGATTTTTTTAATGAACCGTCCGATCTATAAGGAACGGGCAGATGGCCTTCGTCTACCTCCCGCCAGTCACTGTTGACGATCTTTCTCGAACCGCCAGCGACCACCGGCCCAGACCCCTGCCTCCGCCGCCCCGCCCTCCCATCGACCTCACACCACCGCCGTGCTTGGCAGCACCCCCAGGCCATCCCTTTAATATCGGCCGACCTCCAGATCGGGCGCCAGTAGCTCTAGGCCGCACACGCCCCTAAGATAAACACCAAGGCGCTGCTTCCCCGGCGTAATAGGTGTACTAGCGCCTGTTACGCCGGGGAATGCTTCCGTTAATTGGGAATCAACTGGCCAGAAATTGAAATTCAGGGGGGCGACGGACCTCTAGCTAAGGTGAAATAGTATATGAGGAAAAACCTTGTGCATCGCGAGTTACTAGGAACATCTAGTATCAAGAAGAAGCGGTCAACTAGTGTCTTCTGTGGGATGAATACCGTGCAAGCAGAGACATAAGATTTGCACGAATAAGGGAAGAGGAGTACCTTTTTCGGTTGCCGGTGTGGTCACCTCCACATGTCGCGCCAATCTTCTTCTTTTTACCGGGGAAACCGATGTTCTGGAGGGTGCAGGCTTGGACGAACCCATGGCCAAATTGTTGACTGTGTTGCCGTGGCCGTATGTCGGCGGAGGGGAAGCAGATCCGAGGCGGCGAAGGACGGCGTAGCAGGAACAACTCCGGTGCGGTGGAGGGTGGCGAAGTTTGAGCGGCAGCGGTGAGGCACAGGACGGCGTGGTTGAACTGGCTCGGATACGGATGGCTCGGCCTCGGCTTCAACTACTAGCCGTGGAGGGCGTTGCGGTTGAGGTTGCGGTGGACGACGACGTCGGGGTATCGGCTCCGGCGTGATGGAGGAGGGCGGCGGTTGATGGGTGGGATGGGGTGGCGGACGGAGGACGCCGGGGTTTCGCGGCTGGTGGAGAGGTAGTTTTGGCGCCCACAGAGTACGAATGGGGAATCAGACGGGTGGGGGGAACCATGTTTCGGTCTGGGACGCGCTTGTTTTTGGCTTTTTGAACAGAAGATGGGACGCGCTTGTTTGAAATTTGGGGAAAGTACAAACTTTGCCCCCCTCTTAAATTTCGGACCTACTACGGGTCGGGGGTAGGATGGTAATCCCAGGTGTCCCAAATAGTGGGCGGGAGCGATTTCGGCCGCGCGCATGTGTGCTTAGGCGGCCATTGTGTATGAATGTTTTTCGGATGCGGTTGCGTGGCGTCTAGATGAAGCTACAAACCTACCCCGGTTTAGACCTTTGGACGTCGGGCCGGTAGGTTTCACGGGTCGGAGTTATTAGAAAAGTAATTTCCTTGTACTACCAAACATTGGTCTCACGCGGTTTCGGGCGAGTAGAGGCTCTTTTGGCGCTTCGTTCGAAATTTTGAAACACAAGCATTCACGTTTAGAGTACTCTTGAACTATGAGGATTGACCTAAATAGACAACGTTATATTTGACCTTGTATGTTTGAAAACCTCATTAAATTATCCGCTTCTTTTTGAAATTTTGACACTTGAAAATCCTATAACTATGATTATTTTGGAATGGAGGAGCTAAATTTGAATTTATTTTGTACATGACTACATATGCTATTATGTACAAAATCAGAGCAAAGATTGGTGCCCCCATAATTTAGGTATGGTTTACAAATGCCATGATATCAAATTCAAATAATTGAATGGACTTCATGTTGAATTCGATTTTTTTAAACCACCTTAAGTTGAATTCAAATGTATGCTAGTTCATAGGTAGCTATTTATAATGTCCATTGTGTAACTTTCGTATGTATAATGTGCTTTACACACACAACATGAACTATACTCACGTTTATATTCGATTGCTAAAGCGATGCATTGTCTGGAGTTAAAAATACTAACTATGTGGATCAATTGTGTCGAATAATAACATAGACATGCTCAAATTCGATAGAATCTAGATGTCTGATGGATCAATGACCGCTCCTTACACGAATTGCAAATATCATGACCCCATCCTAATATTTGGATACAATTTATATCTTTAATCAATGTGTAGAGCAGTCTTTTACGTGTAGTTTCACTCTCCATCGGTGATCTCTCACACATGCTCACACACTCTCTCCCGAGGTGTCTTTCTCGCACACATGCTCTAGATATAACCCTCCCTCCTTCTCGTAACCATTTACAACTGTTTTCACTAACCTTTATCACAAGCACTCTTCCTCTCGCAAACATACACATGCACAATCCTCATCGACCCTTTCTATATACATGGACCTGCCTACGTGTCTCATGTACGCACATTATCTTTACGCCTGTCTCTCACGCATTGTCTCACACCTCTCTTCCTAATCGACGAGAATGATTCTAGCAGAGCATTCTGTAGGATGCCCCTTAAAGTTAGGTTGGATGAATAGTAATATCAGAGATAAAGGGGTTACCTTAGTCCGAGAACCTAGGGTTACAAATCCTAGCCGGCTTTGTCAGTGGGCACAGAGTCCTTCACACTTCTGCTATCTTTGTCTTGTACGACTAGTCATCCATGGGCCTTCCTAAATGCGTCACGGGCCGACCAATGTGGCGCAGGACGGAACCGAACGAAGGGCCTCACCTCGACCCACCGGACCTCACGCGGTGACACACCCTCTGCCCCCACGTCTCATTATCTTCTCACACCCACACATACCAACACAAACACCACACACACAGAAAATTTCTCCTGGTGCCTCTATTCCCTCCCCCCTTGCATATACACACTCAACGGAATGGAATCTCTTGTCGTGACGTCATATTCGTCTCTCTCTCTCTAGACCACTCTCATTTCTCGTGCTATCTCTCCCACGCCCCCCGTCGGCCCCTCTATCCATGCCTCTCTCGAATACGTAATACACACACACACACACACACCTCTCTAGGCCCCGCCAAATGCATCAACTACACATTCACACATGTTACATCACGTACCCCATTGATCTAAAAAGCCCTCTCTTCACGTTTATTTCGCATACAACATTCCTTTTGAATAAAGTGTGGTAAAAAATTATTTTAGAGTTTCTACATATATACAACATTACAAAGTTATATGGAGGAGTACGAACGATAATTTGCATTGCATGGTGCCCACAATGATATTTATTCCGCACTGTGAATTTGTATATTTTTATACTATATACAAAGTTAGTCAAAATAAAGAGAAACGAAGAGCATCTCTCTCTCCATCGCATACCCCCCCTGTACGCCCCTTTCACGTATGCACACAAAACTATCTCCAGGTCCTCTAAAAGTAAGCCCCCAGAAAATTCACGCATGTTTCATCTTTCTCTCGCGATATATGCAATGACGATCATTGTATTTGAAGCGAAAGCACGATACGTACATTGGACTTCAGAATCCACTCATTACGGTCACCATTTACATTTAGTGGTTATTATACAGTCACGGGCTCACCGTACAACTCTGTATTTGCTCATGACATGACTAGTTGACCAGTTAAATGCTCCACGTGGTACCTCTAGTGTTGCATCACATTATCTCACTACCATCGTGCCCACCTGTCGACTTGTATCTACTCTACATCTACACTCTTATAAAATACATAAAATACACTCTGATAAAAAACAGAGTTGGTGATGATGGTGTGCCTGCCATCCTGCAATATAGGCCGTCCGATTTATATCTGACGGATAGGAAAGAAACTATGGCAATTTTGCAAAAAGGTACCCACACACCTCTCCACATTTGCAAATAAGGCCTTCCCTCGTTCATCCTTTTCTCTCATAAGATAAACAAGTCATACAAATGCATCTTGATGTTACGTGCAACGCACGGGCATCTTGCTAGTAAGAATGAAAACAAACGACAAAAAAATATTTGGACGGTGGTTCGAAGTCATGACCGCGGGCACAGCGGACAAAGGTGGCCTTGTATTGGTATGCTGAGCCGTCTGTTTTAACACACAGGAGCTGGTGTGGTGATTATACACACACGCACGCATGCACACGAACTGCATCCACGCAACACTCACACAAACACATGCACCCACACGCGCACGCAACACTCACACGTACACACGCAGCCACGCACGCACGCAACACTCACACACACGCATGCAACACTCACACGCACACACGCACGCATGCATGCACACACCAGTACACCACACGACCAACACACACTCTCACGCTCAATTGCTCAACCTACACGTGCATGCGCACACATCAGGCCCTGACAGACACATACACAACTAGGTGATTCCCGCGCACGGGTTGGAGCCTTGTCGCGCCTGCGTAAATTTGTGTTTATCTGACCTTTTGCCTATGCGAACTGACAGGTGGGACCCACAAGGAACATGGTCAATTTAACTAGTCAACATGGCGCCACGCAGACTATTTGGCCGGTCAACAGAGTGCAATCCGATGCTGAACTGTGAGCAAGTGACCGTATAATCACCGCAAAACGTATATAGTGACCGTAATCGGCTTATTCTGAAGTTCGGTGACCGTATTACGCTTTTCTCTCTGTAGGCCCTCCAAAACTACATCTCTACACGTTCTCGCATGTTACATCTAACAACTATGCAATACAGCACTACTACTACACTCTAACACAATAAATCATATGTGTTTTTAGTTTTACTAGATATCATATTATTACTTATAATTATTCAGTTTGCATACATTAAAATTGCCTTTGAAATGTATGGCCAGTATCATCTACCGCGCGGGAAAAATCCCGCCCTTTCCTGTTTAATCGGGTTTGTATCGATGGATCGTGCGAAACAGCAAAACTATAGTACTATACAGTACAAGTGACAGTTCACTGGGCCGTCGTGTTGTCTACTCCTCCGTCGTAAGAGTGGAGCGCTCGCTTTCATAAATCTTCTAGTCCCTTTCGCCGGCATGTGGGACATCAAGCTACTGGGTCCACGTGCCATACCGGAATACAGTGCACAGCAGCCGGGGTGAAGCACCCCAGTCATGGCGCCAGCGTAGTAATGAGCAATGAGGCGTCAAATCACAAAGCTACACCTTTCCCGCAGTTAAGTTGGAGGGACGAAGCAACCATCATTTCACTCGTTGCTGAATCCGCTTCTCCCTCATCTTCTTCAACTTAACCACGTGTTGCTTCTGCCATTGTTCTGCCTCATGTGGGACGCGGATCGGCTTGGAAAAGCACTGACACGTGGGACCGCATGTTAGCAAACCGCCAGGACAACGTCCTCCGAAAATAAGAAGCCTAATCCTAGACTTACAAAGGGCTACGTAGCTGCTACGTATACTTTCCATCTAATCTATATATGCCCCCCTGATTTTCAGGTGGGGTGGGCCTAATCCTCTCCTTTAATCCAATCAAATAGTCCCACATCACATCAGTTCGTAACTTTACGTAAACCATTAAGTGGATGTAGCATTGCTCAAATAAGAAACCTCCCCCGCCATCCGCGCGGCAAAATCACCTCCTTTTTACTAATCTTGATTCTATAATTTTTTAGATCAATATAATTGAGATTTGTATAGATAGCACACAGGAGCAAAACCAAGTGGTATGGTTAAGGGCATCCACAATGTGTAGCCAAATGTGAAAATAGCTTTTGGCATCATGGGAACCATTGTGGACGGTGTTGGCAAAGCCAAAAAGATGGAACCGAAGCTCCCTGATTGATTGATTGAAGGAATAGAAAAATGCAACGTCTCTCCTCTTTCTCCCATGCTTGGACGCATGTAGTACAGTATAGAGCACAGAGTCTACTCCCCTGTCCCTTCTATCACAAATCACAAAGCAGTGAGGCGTCAAATCACAAAAGCACGGACGAAGCAACCATCATTTCACTCTTCGCTGAATCCGCTTCTCCATCGTCTTCTTCGAGAAACCATCTCACCGCACTAGTACTCCTAGTAGTACTAGTAAAGGACTTCCTGGATGCAAATAAGGCGGTTGTCTCGGCTTGCAGGCGGCACTTGCGAACGACTTACCGTGGTCTCCCTCAATGGTGTTCTCCGTCGAACGCACTTCGCCAAACCACCCAAAAAAAGATATCGTCGACGTCACCACAATGGGGAAGGAGGTCAAATATAGTTACTACCTCCATTTTTTTGTACACAAGGCCAGTATATCAAAATTACAATTTGCAAAGGGCCACTAACATTAATCGAGGCAAAATTGATGGGGTTAGCAACCAAGGACATTAATATCCCCTGCATGCATGCGGAAGTGAGAAGGTTGGTTTGCATGGCGCTGCATTAATCAAGCGATGAGGAGTGAGATGGTTAGCTCTTTGGTCTTTGGAGAAAAAAATACGCATTAATTGACACGTGAAACGAGGATTTGTATCGATTAAATCCCGTGAAGGAAAACCCCGCCTTTTTTTTAACACTAGTACTCCTAGTACGTACGTACTTATCCTGTTTGGGTCTAGGCCTTGCATTGCCAAACTTCGCCACAAATTTTTGCCAAGCTTGCCTAAAGTTTTCAAAATGAGAAGGAGGTACACTTGCGCACGGCTGTCGCAGTCGCACCGCACCCTCACACGGTCGCTCCTGCACGCCGCGGTCGCATCGCACCCTCACACAGTCGCTCCTGTACGCCGCAAACCCAACCAAGGGAACACACCCTCACTGTAACGTGTTGTCGCATGTGAACAAACCAAACTCAGCCATCCTATCGCTGACACATAATTTTCGTTCATAGAGTATGTTTATCCAACTGCATGTTGGGGAGTATCCGTACGGCCCGTGCGGTGGTCTGTTGGGGAAGAAGAAGAGGTGAGGAAGAAGGAAAGAAGGGTTAGGAGACGTAGGATATTCATCCAACCGCCTGAAATGGTAGACTGACCCAAGTCAGGCGACTTGCATAACAAATATATGTTTTTACATAGCAAAAAATCCATAAAAACAACAACATAAAGAAAAACTATCACTGCTCGCGAAAAGAGACGGCCTCGTCGTCTTTGGCTGCCGGCGCGAACCAGCCGTCGCTGCCGACGTGTGTCTCTGCACCGTGGTTGTCCTCGGCCTCCAGCTACTCGTTCAAGCGGAGCGTGCGGGCGCTCTGCACGGACGAGAGCACAACCCGGTTTAAGTCGAGGACGTTCGGTTCCGCCTGCAGGAGGGCCTCGATGGCAGTGGCATCCGTGCGCTCCGCGTCGAGTCGAGCCTCCGCCGCCCGGTTCAAGTCCAGGACGTTCGGTTCCGCCTGCAGGAGGGCGTCGATGAGAGCGGCATCCGCGCACTCTGCATCGAGTCAAGCCTCTGCCGCCCGGTTCAAGTCTAGAACGTCCGGTTCCGCCTGCAGGAGGGCCTCGATGGCAGCGGCATCCGCACGCTCCGCCTCAAGTTGAGCCTCCGCCGCCCGGTTCACATCCACGGCATCTGGTTCCGCCTGCAGGAGGGCCTCGATGGCAGTGGCATGCGCGCGCTCCGCGTCGAGTTGAGCCTCTGCCTCCCGGTCCTCCTTTAGTATCGCCATGTTGAACCGCTGGTCCGCCTGCACCATGGGGGACTCGGACGCCGGCACGAAGTCGACGTCCATCGTCTCATACCCATCGGGGGCCTTCTGCGCCGCGACCTCCGCCATGAACATTGGATCGGCTTCCTCCTCCTCGTAGCTTGGCTCCAGAGAACTCGGGGATTGGCCCGCCGCAAAGTGAGCTTGGGAACGGAGGTCTGTGGCGCTGACCGCCGCCGCGATTTCTGCGCGGCGCTCCGGCGTCAGCATCTTGTAGTAAGTGATCTTGCGGCGCACCATGGCTTTCCGGCGAACTAGGGGACGCTTGATGCGGGCTAGGGGATCGAAAGGTGGGGGAATGGGCTGGAGATTTGGTGTGGTTTTAGGGCAGTGGCTAGCGTAGGCCGAGCAGCGAAGGTTCTGGTGTGAATAGTGGTTCCGGTGATGACCGGTCAATCGGTTTTGACTGTACATCGCTCTTGTCGCATTCGCGTTGCAGCCCGGCACGCTGGACCCTCCACGTCGCTCACCAAATGGAACGCGCTTCGTCTTGCGTTTTCGCTTGCTTGTGGGACCGCAATTGAGAGCAAACTGAGGTCCCTCCCCCTCCCCCGCCCGCGTCATTTATTATACCAGCACTCCCTCCATTTTATGCGGAGTAAATAAAAACAGAGGGAGTATACTACGGATGAGGATCCCCTGACGTGGCCGAACCCATTGAGTAACTGACATGCGGGGCCTAGCAAGCATGGGGTCCGCCAGTAAGTGACCGAAAGGGAGGGTAAGGCAGGGATACCTACGTCAGAGGATCCACTTCAACTATACTACTTTGACCAAATGTTAGAGTAATAATATATGACATGCAACTTACACAAATGTTAGAGTAATAATATATGACATGCAACTTACACAAAGCATACAGGGTCTAATGCGTTTTTCGAGGCTAACTTTGACCAAATGTTAGAGTAATAATATATGACATGCAACTTACACAAAGCATACGGTCAAATTCGTATGTGAAAGGAGTTTCCAATGATATAATTTTCACATTATACATCTCATGTACTATTAATCTTGTCAATAGTCAAATTGGAAACCATCTCGAGTACAAATCTAGGAGTACGTACGAATCTAACAATATTGATTGGGCGTTGTTGAATGTTGATACCTTTTTGATCAAAGTAGAGATACTTTGACTACACATAAAACTTATATGTAAACTAGAAAGGATAGGGGGAGTATATTGTACGTTCAAAAACGAAACGAACATTGAATACCCTTTATATATGATTTGCGGATGCTATGATCACCGGTTCAAAATTTTGAATCCGCCTTAGGTATCACTTGCCCCCACCCGTTCCCTCTCGATTTCATCTCGGGGTCCGGAGATCTATTGAAAGAGGACTAGGGTGGGTACATGCGAATGATACTCGTCGGAATTTTCAAATGAGGCATGCGGGAGGATGGACTCGACTGGAGGGCGACATGATCGATGGAGAAGAGGGTTGGAGTGGAATGAGAAATAAGCAAACGCCACATGACTATACTTGAACGGCTCAAATAAACAATAAGTTGTCTCGCTTGGCCTACATAGTGAAAGGCCTAATGCGCAACACGAAGCACTGACGCTCGAATATGGCCGGGAAAACAAGGAAACCGACATGTGGGGCACACCTGTCGGAACGACGTAGCGCAGACTAGTCCTATGGAGGAGCTGGCCCACGACCTCCTCGCCACCGACAACCGTTCATGTGGGTCGTTGGGGCCAACAACGGGGCGCAGCTCCAGCACCGCCTCTGGACACGGCGACCGCGGTGAGCGACACACTCATATCGTCGCTAGACACGGTCGGTTTCAGTGTGCCGAGGGTGGCGTTAGTGCTGTGGCACGACCAACGGTATGTTTGGTTTGTGCCCAAGGTTGCCCCATCAAAGCATTGGGTAGCCAAAATTTTGGTTGAGGTATTGGTTGCCCATGATTTGGCCGACATTGGCAAGAAAAATGAACTAGAGTTGGCTAGAGTTCATTGGCATGCCAAAGAAATGGCAACCATCCAAACAAAGACCAATCTTTGGGTCATGACCAAAATTTTGGTTGAGGTATTGGTTGCCCATGATTTTGCCGACATTGGCAAGAAAAATGAACTATAGTTGGCTAGAGTTCATTGGCATGCCAAAAAAATGGCAACCATCCAAACAAAGACCAATCTTTGGGTCATGACCAAAATTTTGGTAAGGTGCACTTTGGCCACAATCCAAACACACCCCAACACCCGGCTCGTCGAGGATGCACGGGGCGCCGCGACGCGTCCGAGGAGTGGTGTAGCGCGGCCAACTGCATCCTCTGGACCTGAGACCATGCCGGGTCGTCTTGCTTTTTCAATGACACGCGGGGATCGCATGTGAGCAAAGGGCATCTCCAACGTTGCCACGACCGCAGCTGACTACCCTGGCACACCAAAACCCTCGCCCCTCGCGCCGTCACGTGGTGCGTTCCCAGCCGGCGCCAGCTGCCCGCATTCATGCCGTCCATTCGTATGTCGTCGTTAAGAGGCTCGGTGCCCGAGGAACCAACTCCGGCGACTTAATGACGTTTTGACCCGGACGCTTGGCCTCACCGGAATGCGCTACTTAAAGCGGCAACGCCCAGCTAACCTCCACACCATAGCGCATCGTCCTCCTACCTGGCACCACATCCGCCATGACCGCAAGTGCGAACACTCTGCGGGAGAGCTTGTCTTCGGGGACACGGACGCGACCGCACAAGCAGTGGCCACGCTGGCGGCCGACGACGGGAGCACCGTCAGCCACGCGTCCTACTTGCCGCCGTCCAACGTCCGGCACCGCCGAGGTCGGGGAATCCTCCGAGGATGAGTAGGGCATGGGAGGCGGCAGGGCATGGTGTGCCAACTGGCCGGTCCGTATCCCGTGTTCTACTCTTCCTCACCGGAGACCGCACCTTCACTTCACGGGTCTTGAACCCCGCCCCCGTACATAGAGATCGCAGATGGAGGACGTCGGTCGCCGCCATAGAATAGGTATAGGGTCAGGTTTCTTTTATTTTTCTGTCCTATAAAAGTTTGAAATGTAATGAAAATCTGCCGTGTTTGCATTAATCTCGTCCGGTGTATATGAACTTTCACAATAATATACATATTGTAGGAGTACTAGCAAGATGCCCGTGTGTTGCACGGAAGATCAAGATCTTGTGGGAGAAAAGGATGAACGAGGGAAAGCCTTATCTGAAAATGTGGAGAGGAGTGCGGGTAAATTGTCATAGTTTCCTTTCTATCCGTTAGATATAGATCGGACGGCCTATATTGCAGGATGACAGGCACACCATCATCACCAACTCTGCTTTTTATTGAACCGAGACAAATCTAACATGCAAAGTAAAATAAACACATAGGGTCTATACATACACAAATTATCTTAGGCACTCCAATAGTACGTCCACTACACATTCACACATTTCACATCTTTCTACATCTACGGGAACCTACGAAAGGGTTAACGTAAATTGCCTCTCTCTCTCCTCCCCTGATTTTCATGGTGGTGGGCCCCTCCCTCCCCCCAATCTACAATCAACAGCTCACACGTTTCACATTACATTAATTACGTAACTGGGATTACGTAGGTGTAGCATTACTCGTCCTGAAAAACCCAACTAAGCCAACCTCCCAGCATATCGTGCGGGAAAAGACCCGGCCGCACCGTTTTAGTCGGGATTACCGGATTACTAGTAGTAGTATCGATGGATCGCGCGAAGCAACAAAATTTTTTTTGATGGGGCGAAGCACCTAGTTTAAAAGGAAAAAAGGCGGTACACTCACAACACTCCTGTCGCGGTCGCATTGTACCCCACACACGTTTGGTCCTGCACACGGCTCACGCAAACGGAACGCGCTTCGGCTTGCCTCTTCACTGACACGTGGGACTGCACTTGGAGAAATCGACCATGCGCCAAACTCCCCCCGTCCACCGCGCGAAAATCCTCCCCCCCACACCCAAAAATTCCCCCCAAATCTGATTCAACCGCCCTTCAGCCAACTAGCCAATAATATTCCCCAAACCCCCTCCCCCCTGTCCCCCCTCCACTCCATTCGCTCCGCCAAAGCCGCCCTCCCCGCCGCGCCGATACGAAAGCGCCACGGTTCGGCGATCCTCTCGCTCCCACAGTACGCTCTCGTAGACTGCCGTCCTCTAGCCGCGCCGCCACCTCTGGCTACGTTCTTGTGGAGGCGCACGGCGGTCCGCACCGCCACCGCTGGCGAAGTTCGTGTGGAGACGCACGGCGGTCAGCTTCTCCCACGGTACGCGCATTCTAGACTGAGGTCCCGTTCATGTCGGTGTAGCGCTGAATGTTAGCTGATAGACGCTGTTAATCTCACTGTTTGCCGAAGTAGTTTACTGTCAATATGCTCTGCTTAAGAAGCTTCCTTGCCCTGTTCCGCACTCAATCTGCTTAGCTGAGATGGCATGCCAAGGCCGACTAGTTGCTAAAATATCCTGCCATATATTTATTGTGACGTAGATTGCCATGGTCTAGTAGCCAATCTGTTAGGTGAAATAGCTCTACACCGTTTTATACTCGATCTTTGTTGCTGCGATGGCCTTCGAAGTTCGATGGCTATGTGCTCGGCCTCATTGACTGCTGAAACAGCCTGCCATAATTTGGCACTCAAATCTGTTTGCTGAATTAGCTTTACATATATTTCGTTACTTAGATCTGCTCGTCCAAATATCTTGCCATAGCTTTAGACATCGACCTAGGTATTTTTTTTCTGGACTTCATAAAAAAGCATATATGTTTTTCCTGTAATATCTAGTAGAAGAACTAATTTGTATGTCTAACAGATGGACATGACTTGGACAACTTCTGCTCGAATATTCTCCGCTGCATATGTCGAGGGGGTTGAAAACTTCATGAACTTTATCAGAGCTGAGTACGGTGGTCCGAAATCAGATGTGCTCTGCCCGTGTAGCAGTTGTATGAATTCAGTTACAAGACCCCAGTCAACTGTGCAAAATCATCTACACTTGTATGGGATGTCGGTCACATATACTAGGTGGGTTCATCATGGTGAAGCTGTGAACGTCAATGTTATTGACTACGTGGAAGCAGCAGATCACCATCTTGATCTGCCTGATGCTCAGGTGGAAGAGGAGGAGGAGGTGGTGGTGGCGGAGCCAGTGAGTTTGACCAACATTGAAACAGTGCTACGAAATGCTCGTGCATTCCATGAACTTTCACCTGCAGAAGAAAAACGGTGGGCCCGCATGTTGGAACAATGCAACGTTGCTGTCACCCCAGGAAATAAGCTGTCAGTATTCTCAGCTATGGTCACCTTTCTTCAGGTGAAGACATCTGAGCGGATGACCAACAAATCATTCGATGCGATGTTGGCTGCTTTCCGCGAATCTTTCCCAGATGCGTCTGAGCTGCCACACACCTACAGTAAAATGAAGAATTTCCTTCGTGCAGTTGGAATTGGATATGATATGATCCATGTTTGTAAGAATAATTGTGTTCTGTTCCGGAAGGATTATGCCAACTTAAGTGAATGCCCGAAATGCAAGTCATCAAGATGGAAAGATGGCGATGATGTGAAGAGGATTCCTCATAATGTTCTGAGACATTTTCCAATTATACCAAGATTGCAGAGGTTGTTTCATGATGCTGAAACAAGAGAGGATGTACTGTGGCATTCTAGGAACCAGGAGTACAGAGATCAGAATGTAATGAGCCATCCATCTCATGGTAGTGAGTGGAAAAGCTTCAATGATAAACACAAAAAGTTTGCTGCTGACCCGAGAAGCATTAGACTTGGCTTAGCTTCAGATGGATATAACCCATTTGGCCACCAGAGCGCCACATATAGCATGTGGCCAGTGCTTGTTATCCCTTACAACATGCCTCCAAATGTCTGCACCAAAGGATCAAACTACATGATGGCCTTGCTCATCCCAGGTCCAAAAAGTCCTGGAAAGGATTTTGATTTGTTCATGGAGCCTCTTGTGGAGGAACTTCAACAGCTATGGAAGGGTCTTCTCGCTCGAGACCTATATAGTAGCCCACCAGCTGATTTCTTTCTGCGTGCTATTATAATTTGGTGCATCCATGATTATCCGGCTTTGGGCACTATGTCAGGGCGAACGACACATGGTTACAATGCATGTGTTCGCTGTGACAGGAATCCGCTGTCATACGCAATACTTAGCAAGATCTGTTACATTGGACACCGCCGTTTCCTTGCCAAGGACAAGCCGCATCCTAGAAAATACCGAAGACATGTGTTCAATGCAAAGCATGAAAACCGTGATGCCCCAAAGAGGCTCACCGCCGATGAGTTGCAAGTGGAATTAGAGAAGGTCAGGCATATTACACCAGGAAACCATCCTGGTAATGGTAGCGGGAAAAGGAAGCGTGGCAGGGTAGAAGAGAGATTATTGTTTACCCGCAGGTCCACTTTGTGGGACTTGGAGTATTGGAAAGATTTGGATCTGCGGCATAATCTTGATGTGATGCACATCGAGAAAAATATATGTGACAGCATTATCGGCACACTTCTTAGTATTGAAGGCAAGACGAAAGATACCTTAAAATCTAGGATTGATTTGACACACCTGGGTATCAGAAAGGATTTGCAGGTGCAAGATGAAGGTAAACCACGGGATATGGCACCAGCTGTGTACGTCTTGGACAAGGTAAAAAGAAAAGAATTCTGCGAGGTCCTGTCACGTGTGAGATTCCCACATGGATTTGCTTCCAACCCTGAAAGGAGAGTCAGTGCAGATGGAAACAAGGTACAAGGGTTGAAAACTCATGACTGCCACGTCCTACTTCAAAGGGTTTTACCTGTTATCCTTAGAGGATTGGGCTGCCCTGACTTATATAGAGCAGTTGCAGAGTTGGGACAATTCTTCAGGGAACTCTGCAGTAGGAATATCAGGATAGATGCTTTGGAGCGTCTTAGAGACAAGATACCAACTATCCTATGCGACCTTGAGAAGATATATCCTCCAGCCTTCTTTGATGTGATGGTGCATTTGGCTGTTCATCTACCTGACGAGGCACTACTTAGAGGTCCAGTACAGTATGGCTGGATGTACCCTATTGAAAGGCGGCTAGGCACTTTCAAGGGCTATGTTAGGAACAGAGCTAGACCCGAGGGTTCCATTGCAGAGGCCTACATTGCTACAAAAGCATTGACATTCTGCTCAAATTACATTGAAACAGCTGATCAGCTTAGCAAAGAGGTGGGTGAAGACAATCTCGGGCTCAATGTTTTCGATTATTCTGTTCGAGTTACAGGGAAGAGTCGACAACAGGACAAACCTAAAGATTTGGACAAAATGGTTTGGTATGTGTTGAATAACTGTCCTGAGATACTACCTTATATCAAGTAAGTGCAGTACTGCAGCTTATACATCGTAATCTACTAAACTTGCAGCACATTCTTATATATTTAGATGTTTGACGCGATCACTATGTTGTGCAACATCTACAAAGAGGAGTTACTGCCGCAAAATCCAAGAAACATTGACAAACTGGTTATGGCAGGATTTGCGAAATGGTTCAAGAACCATGTAAGCTTTTGAAGTGCACTGTCAGTTTTTTTTAATATATTGAGTACATAAGATGACCAGCTTGTCTATTTTCTAACCATAGGTTAAGAAGATGCAGGAGGATGGGCAGGCAATTGATGATGCCCTTTACTCACTAGCAATGGGTCCTGATACTCGGGTAAGACATTATGAATCTTGTGTTGTTGGAGATGTGCGGTACAACACCCTTGCACGAGACGAAGGCAGGAAGACACAAAACAATGCCATCATGAGCACGGATACGTATGACAAAGAGACAACTGAAATGTATGCTAACATAACAGACATTGTTCAGTTGCAGTATATCTCCAGTTTCGAGGATCATCGATGTGTGGTTCTATTGTGCTGTCATTGGTATAACCTATTTTCCAGGATCGCAAAACCCAGAGCTGATGATTATTTCAAATCCATCAATGTCAAGGCGGCGTACCAGACCAACGAGCCTTTTATTTTGGCAAATCAAGCAACACAGATGTTTTTCTTGGAAGACACATTTGCACGTAGCGATGACTGGAGAGTATTGCAAAGGTTGGAGCAGAGGAATTTGTTTAATGAAGTTGCACAACAAGATGATGCTTACACTGCTCCTGATGTACAAGATAACACAGATATTCCTAATATCTTTGAGAACCATCACGTCAATGACGCCGGCGAAAAGATTGCCTGTCGTGCTGTGGACATACAAGAGTTGATCAAGAAGAAGCCAACGTTCGAGGACCAAACCGCGGTCGATTTGGTCGACCGTGGGCAAATTCCGAGCCCCTCCGCCATCTCGGGCTTCACCGGCGACGAGCCGTGGACCAAGTCCGGCGGGTTTGACCCTGCTTGACCGGGGTTTGACTTCCCCCCTGACCCACTGACGTGTGGGCCGCCCTTGTTAATTATTAGTTAGGTTAGTTTAGCGCTAATTAACCTAGATTAGTGCTTAACCTAACACTAACTAACTCTGTTAAGTGAGTTATGACACTGACACGCGGGGCCCACAGGTCAGGTTTGACCTGGACCGCCCCCGTTGACCTGATGACGTCACCCCGACGCACTGCTGACGCAATAAAGCATTTACTGGATTTATTCTTGTATAGGAAATTCCAGAAAATAGTGCTAACTTTGAAAAATCATAGAAATTAAACCGTAACTCCAAATGAAATAAATTATATATGAAAAATTATCAGAAAAATTCAATCTATCCATCTGTACTGGTTTCATGCATGACAAACCAACCTAAAACTGCTGTATAGATGAAAACACATAAAGGGCATTTAAAATGCTTAAGTTTGAAGTTGCATTTGAATCCTTGATTCAAATGAGCTCCATTTAACTTGCTGCTAGTTGCATTAGCTCGAATCACAACATATTGACATGTCATGATCATGCATCATATTGTGCATTGCATTGATTGTGTTCCTTCTCTGTTGCCGGTGGTTGTTCCCTCTCGATAGACATGTTCCGACGATGAGATCGATGACACCGATGAAGAGCTATACTATCTTCAGAAGTGCCAGGCAAGCAAAACCCCCTTTTTCATTCCGACACAATCCCAACCTCCCGCTCCTGCTCTCTTTTACTGCATCAGGACAACAACGATTCAACTGTTACATGTTGCGGTAGTTGAACCCCTTTCCTCTGCATGACCTGTCATTGCCACAGTAAATAGATGAAACCTACTAGCATGAGTAGGAGTTGTTTGAGCCCTGATGTGCCTACTCATTCATGCCTGTTTGTCATGCCTGCTATTGCTTAGAGTTGAGTCAGGTCTGATTCATCTTGATGAATTGGAAAGTGGTGAACATGTCCTACTGTGTGTGAGCTAAGTGTGTGAACATGATTTGGTAAAGGTAGCGGTGAGAGGCCATGTAGGAGTACATGGTGGGTTGTCTCATTGAAACCGTCCTCAGGAACTGAGTTCTGTGTTTGTGATCCATGAACAGTTACTACCACACATTGGGCTCCGGGCGCTCCAAGCTCTCTCGACTTATTAATCAACCTGATCTCTGTCCAGGAGTTGCAACTAGTTTCTGGTGTTTGTAGGTAGTGTTAGTAGTCTACCAAGTGGCACCCGGTACAGGTGGGCTTGGGACAGACTAGGCACACGTGGCCTGGTGTACCGAGTGGCACCCGGATGGTGGGCTCGGGAACCCTGCACACATCGTTTGGGGCCGTGAGCGACACCCCGGCCGGATCTCCTTGCGGATGGAACCCGAATAGGCGATAAACCTGGACTAGAGACTTGTGTGGTTAGTCAGGTCGTGGCCGACTCCCTCGCCAGGCTTCCGCTTGAAGGTTGCCGAGGTACACGACGTGTACATGGTGGTAAGTGGCGAGAGCGTGTGTGACGAAGTACACCCCTGCAGGGTTAATATGATCTATTCGAATAGCTGTGTCCGCGGTAAAGGACTTCTGGGTTGCCTATAACAGTTCATAGACAAGTGAAAGTGGATTCTTTAAAATGCGCAAGATAAGCGTGAGTGCTATGGATGGCGTTCTCGTAGGGAGACGGGAGCGGATCCATAGTGGTGTATTGATATGGTGAATATGTGGACTCGTGTGCGCCACCTCAAAAGAGTTACTTGCAGTCGTAATTCAGGATAGCCAGCGAGTCAAAGCTGGCTTGCTGCAGTTAAACTCCACCACCCCCTTTGTTGATACCGATGCATATGTAGATAGTTCTGATGTAAGTCTTGCTGGGTACAATTGTACTCACGTTTGCCATTTTATGTTTTGCATAGAGACGTCAGTCTCGCTAGTAGTTCCGTGTGGACTTCGACGTTTAGCTTGTTACCTCAGCTACGATCTTGTGCCCTCGGCAGGGTCTTGTAGATAGTCAGGCTTCGCAGCCTTTTTCTTTTGTAGATGTCTGTACTCAGACATGTTAAGCTTCCGCATGTGCTTTGACTTGTATGCTCTGAATGGTGGGTCATGAGACCCATGTTTATAATATCTGGCTCTTCGGAGCCTAATGAATAAATACTCTGAGTCGTAGAGTCTTGTTGTGATGCCATGTTGTATTTGCACATATCGAGCATATTGTGTGTATGATTGAAATGCTTGGTATGTGTGGGATCCGACAACCTAGTTGTTTATCCTTGCTAGCCTCTCTTATGGGGAAATGTAGTCTTGTGCTTCCATGAGCCATAGTAGTCTGCTACAACCCGGTTCATCGGAGTCCTGCTAGCCCAGCACTACTGCTCCGGAACACTTGACTGGCCGGCATGTGATTCACTTCGTTCCTGTGTCCGTCCCTTCGGGGAAATGTCACGCGGTGACATCCGGAGTCCTGCCTAGCCTGCTACAGCCCGGGTTCCCGGAGTCCTGTTAGCCCAGTGCTACAGCCCGGATTCACACGCTGCTGACCGACATGCTCGATGTTGATTCATGTATGCCTGTCCCCGTAAGTTAGTGCCACTTTGGGTTCACGACTAGTCATGTCGGCCCGGGTTCTCTGTCATATGGATGCTAGCGGCACTATCATATACGTGAGCCAAAAGGCGCAAACGGTCCCGGGCCATGGTAAGGTGACACCCGTGGGAATACCGTGCGTGAGGCCGCAAAGTGATATGAGGTGTTACCGGCTAGATCGATGTGACTTGGAATCGGGGTCCTGACAGCCGGCAGCTGGAATTCTGGGCTGGAAAAGGAGGAAATATTATAGACCTATTCTGCACAACTCCAAAAGTCGTGAAACTCCACGAAAGTTATTTTTGGAAATAATAAAAAATACTGAGCGGAAGAAGTACGTCAGAGGGGGCCCCACCTAGGCACGAGGATGGGGGGCGCGCCCTACCCCCAGAGCGCGCCCCCTGCCTCATGGGCCCCCTGTTGGCTCTCCGTGGCCATCTTCTGCTATATGAAGTCTTTCCTCGAGGAAAAAATCATAAGCAACCTTTCGGGACGAGACTCCGCCGCCACGAGGCGGAACCTTGGCGGAACCAATCTAGGGCTCCGGCAGAGCTGTTCTGCCGGGGACACTTCCCTCCGGGAGGGGGAAATCATCGCCGTCGTCATCGCCAACGCTCCTCTCATCGGGAGAGGGCAATCTCCATCAACATCTTCACCAGCACCATCTCCTCTCAAAACCCTAGTTCATCTCTTGTATCCAATTCTTGTCTCCAAGTCCGGGATTGGTACTAGTAGGTTGCTAGTAGTGTTGATTACTCCTTGTAGTTGATGCTAGTTGGTTTATTTGGTGGAAGATCATATGTTCATATCCTATATGCATATTAATACCCCTCTGATTATGAACATGAATTTGCTTTGTGAGTAGTTACGTTTGTTCCTGAGGACATGGGAGAAGTCTTGCTATTAGTAGTCATGTGAATTTGGTATTCGTTTGATATTTTGATGAGATGTATGTTGTCTAGCCTCTAGTGGTGTTATGTGAACGTCGACTACATAACACTTCACCATTATTTGGGCCTAGAGGAAGGCATTGGGAAGTAATAAGTAGATGATGGGTTGCTAGAGTGACAGAAGCTTAAACCCTAGTTTATGCGTTGCTTCGTAAGGGCTTGATTTGGATCCATATGTTTCATGCTATGGTTAGGTTTACCTTTATACTTTTGTTGTAGTTACGGATTGTAACGCCCGGATAATCAAGCTAGAGTAATCCCACGCTAATGGTGCCACGTCACCACAGTTACTGTTGCTAAGCTACCGTTAGGTCAAACCGTTTCAAAATTCAAATTAATGTCAACAATAATTTTTTTTCAAAATTTACAACAAAAATGTTCGGGAGGTGCCATATTTTGCATAAGTAAATATGGTGTAGTAAACACATTTTTATAAAATGCCTAAATAATTTAAATTGAAATAAAGCAGAAAAGCAAATAAATAAAAGAAAGAAAATACAAAAGAGAAAACAAACAAAAAAAAGAAAGAAGAAAACCCCCTCTGGACCGTGTCCCAACTGGGCCAACCCCCCCAGGCCCAGCCGGCCGGCCCACCCCCGCTCTCCCCTTATCCACTCCCCCCCCCCCCCCCCGCAAACCCTAACCCACTCCCCCACTTGCGCCCCCACTCTCCCCCTCCCTCCCCCGATCCAGATCGGATCGGGCTCGACGCCGCCGCCTCGCCCTCATCCGCCGCCGCCCGGACCGCCCGACGCCGCCTCGCCCTCGCCGGCCTGCCTCCTCCTCCCCGCCGGCCTGCTTCTCCTCGTCGCCGTCGTCCTCGACCACCACCCCGACCCCCGCTGCCCCTGACCCTACGGCCACCGTGAGCCGCGCCCCTCCTCTCTCTCCCTCGCCCCGTGCTCGTCCCCTCCCCTGCTCGCCGCTCGGGGCCGCGCCCCGCGCCCTGCCCCCGCGCGCGCGCCCGAACCTCGCCTCGCTCTGCCGCTCCACTCGCCGCGGCCACCCGCACGGGCGCCCATCCTCCCTGCGCTCACCTCGCCTCCTGCACCGCTCCACGCTCCGCCGTGCCGCCCCCGCGTGCTGGTCGCCGCTCGGGCTTGACCGCGCCCGCGGCGCTCGTCGCCGGGTCCGCCAGACCACACGCCCCGTCCGCACGCTGCGGCCCCTTGCCCAGCACTCCTCCCCGCGGGCGCCTCTCCACCGACCACGGCCAGCGCGCCCCGCTCCGGCCATGCCCTTGCCGTGGCCACCGCCCCCTGCTCCGGCGCCTTGCCGGGTCCGCCCGCACCTAGGCGTGCGCCCGCTCGGGCCGCGTCCTGCGCCCGCACCCGCTGGACCAAACCCGCTATGGCCCCTCTGGGCCACAGACATGTGGGGCCCAGCCCCAGAACGAATTAAAAAAGGGATTAAAAAAGATAAATAATAAATAAATTATTAATTAATTAATTAATTAATTAAGTTAATTAATCCTGCTTAATTAAACAGATTAACTTGTTAGTTTAATTAATCAGTAATTAGTTTAACTAAACACTAATTAACCTAAACAGGGTATGACAGGTGGGTCCCACTGGACCCACACGTCAGTTGACCAGTCAACACCCCTGTTGACTGCTGACATCAGCATGACATCATGCTGATGTCATAAATCCAAATTTCGAATTAAATTAAATAATTAATTAAATTCCAGAAATTAATAAATTCTTTTGAAAATCATATCTTTTAATCCGTAACTCGGATGGAAATACTTTGTACATGAAAGTTGCTCAGAACGATGAGACGAATCCGAATACGTAGTCCGTTTGTCAGCCACACGTTCCTAGCATAGCGAACATGGAACTTTCCCCTCCGGTCCGTTTGTCCGAAAACGCGAAACATCGGGAATACTTTCCCGGATGTTCCCCCCCTCGCCGGTACCACCTACTGCCGTGTTAGGGCACACCTAGCACCGCTCATTGTCATGTCACGCATCGTCATGCTTATGTTTGCATTGTATTTACTGTTTCTTCCCCCCTCTTCTCTCCGGTAGACAACGAGACCGATGCTGCTGCTGCCCAGTTCGACTACGGAGTTGACGACCCCTCCTACTTGCCAGAGCAACCAGGCAAGCCCCCCCCTTGATCACCAGATATCGCCTATTCTTCTCTATACTACTTGCATTAGAGTAGTGTAGCATGTTACTGCTTTCCGTTAATCCTATCCTGATGCATAGCCTGTCCTTGCTTCTACTGTTGTTACCTTTACCTGCAATCCTACATGCTTAGTATAGGATGCTAGTTTTCCATCAATGGCCCTACATTCTTGTCCGTCTGCTGTGCTATACTATCGGGCCGTGATCACTTGGGCGGTGATCACGGGTATATACTTATATACTCTATACATGATACCTGTGGTGACTAAAGTCGGGTCGGCTCGTAGGAGTACCCGCAAGTGGATCTTTGTGGCGGAGCGACAGGGCAGGTTGAGACCGCCTAGGTGAGAGGTGGGCCTGGCCCTGGACGGCGTCCGCGGTTATTTCAACATAACACGCTTAACGAGTTCTTGGTATTTGATCTGAGTCTGGCCATTTGGTCTATACGCACTAACCAGCTACGCTGGAACAGTTATGGGCACTCGACGTCGTGGTATCGGCCGAAGCTCTTTCTGACGTCAGCGACTGAGTGGCGCGCGCCGCATTGGACCGTAAGCTCGCGCTTGTATTAAGGGGGCTAGGTCTGCTTCCGGCCGCGTACGCAACGTGCAGGTGTGCAATGGGCGATGGGCCCAGACCCCTGCGCGCATAGGGTTTAGACCGGCGTGCTGACCTCTCTGTTGAGCCTAGGTGGGGCTGCGACGTGTTGATCTTCCAAGGCCGGGCATGACCCAGGAAAGTGTGTCCGGCCAAATGGGATCGAGCGTGTTGGGTTATGTGGTGCACCCCTGCAGGGAAGTTTATCTATTCGAATAGCCGTGTCCCTCGGTAAAAGGACGACCCGGAGTTGTACCTTGACCTTATGACAACTAGAACCGGATACTGAATAAAATACACCCTTCCAAGTGCCAGATACAACCCGGTGATCGCTCTCTAACAGGGCGACGAGGAGGGGATCGCCGGGTAGGAATATGCTATGCGATGCTACTTGGAGGACTTCAATCTATTCTCTTCTACATGCTGCAAGATGGAGATGGCCAGAAGCGTAGTCTTTGACAGGACTAGCTTTCCCCCTCTTATTCTGGCCTTCTGCAGTTCAGTCCACTGATATGGCCCTTTACACATATACCCATGCATATGTACTGTAGCTCCTTGCTTGCGAGTACTTTGGATCAGTACTCACGGTTGCTTCCCTCCCTCCTTTTCCCCTTTTCTTTCTACCTGGTTGTCGCAACCAGATGCTGGAGCCCAGGAGCCAGACACCACCGTCGACGACGACTCCTACGACACTGGAGGTGCCTACTACTACGTGCAGGCCGCTGACGATGACCAGGAGTAGTTAGGAGGATCCCAGGCAGGAGGCCGGCGCCTCGTTCGATCTGTATCCCAGTTTGTGCTAGCCTTCTTAAGGCAAACTTGTTTAACTTATGTCTGTACTCAGATATTGTTGCTTCCACTGACTCGTCTATGATCGAGCACTTGTATTCGAGCCCTCGAGGCCCCTGGCTTGTATTATGATGCTTGTATGACTTATTTATGTTTTAGAGTTGTGTTGTGATATCTTCCCGTGAGTCCCTGATCTTGATCGTACACATTTGCGTGCATGATTAGTGTACGGTCAAATCGGGGGCGTCACACGGATGCTTGCAATAGAGGTTAATCATAAGTGGGATGCTTGTTCAAGTAAGAACAGCACCCAAGCACCGGTCCACCCACATATCAAATTATCAAAGTACCGAACGCGAATCATATGAACGTGATGAAAACTAGCTTGACGATAATTCCCATGTGTCATCGGGAGCGCTTTTCTCTATATAAGAGTTTGTCCAGGCTTGTCCTTTGCTACAAAAAGGATTGGGCCAACTTGCTGCACTTTATTTACTTTTGTTACTTGTTGCTCGTTACAAATTATCCTATCACAAAACTATCTGTTACCACTTATTTCAGTACTTACAGAGAATACCTTGCTGGAAACCGCTTATCATTTTCTTCTGCTCCTCGTTGGGTTCGACACTCTTACTTATCGAAAGGACTACGATAGATCCCCTATACTTGTGGGTCATCAAGACTCTTTTCTGGCACCGTTGCCGGGGAGTGAAGCGCCTTTGGTAGGTGGAATTTGGTAAGGAAAAATTTATATAGTGTGCTGAAATTTACTGTCACTTGTTACTATGGAAAGTAATCTTCTGAGGGGCTTGTTTGGGGTATCTTCACCCCGACCAGTAGAGCAAAGAGTTGCTCCTCAACCTACTGAACCTACTAAAAATGAAAATGTTCCCTTTGAAGTTCCTTCGGGTATGTTAGAAAAATTGCTAGCTAATCCTTTTGTAGGAGATGGAACAAAGCATCCTGATGAGCATCTAATATATGTGGATGAAGTTTGTGGATTATTTAAGCTTGCAGGTATACCCGATGATGTTGTTAAGAAGAAGGTCTTCCCTTTATCTTAGAATTCTGTTTTTATCATTTACCTACTCGAGGAAGAGCAGGAATTAAGCTTGGGGATGCTTGTTACGTCTCCAACTTATCTATAATTTTTGATTGTTCCATGCTATTATATTATCTGTTTTGGATGTTTAATGGGCTTTAATATGCACTTTTATATTATTTTTGGGACTAACCTATTAACCGGAGGCCCAGTGCCAGTTGTTGTTTTTTGCCTATTTCAATGTTTCGTAGAAAAGGAATATCAAACAGAATCCAAACGGAATGAAACCTTCGTGAGGATCGTTTTTGGAACAAACGCAATCCAGGAGACTTGGAGTGGACATTAAGGAAGCAACGAGGCGGCCACGAGGCAGGGAGGCGCGCCCAGGGGGGTAGGCGCGCCCCCACCCTCGTGGGCCCCTCGTAGCTCCACCGACCTACTTCTTTCGCCTATATATACTCTTATACCTTGAAAACATCCAGGGGAGCCACGAAACCACTTTTCCACCGCCGCAACCTTCTGTACCCGTGAGATCCCATCTTGGGGCCTTTTCCGGCGCTCCGCCGGAGGGGGAATCGATCACGGAGGGCTTGTACATCAATACCATAGCCTCTCCGATGATGTGTGAGTAGTTTACCACAGACCTTCGGGTCCATAGTTATTAGCTAGATGGCTTCTTCTCTCTCTCTCTTTGGATCTCAATACAAATTTCTCCTCGATGTTCTTGGAGATCTATTCGATGTAATACTTCTTGCGGTGTGTTTGCCAGGATCCGATGAATTGTGGGTTTATGATCGAGTTTATTTATGAACAATATTTGATTCTTCTCTGAATTCTTATATGCATGATTTGATATCTTTGCAAGTCTGTTCGAATTATCGGTTTAGTTTGGCCTACTAGATTGATCTTTCTTGCAATGGGAGAAGTGCTTAGCTTTGGGTTCAATTTTGCGGTGTCCTTTCCCAGTGACAGTAGGGGAAGCAAAGGCACGTATTGTATTATTGCCATCGAGGATAAAAAGATGGGGTTTATATCATATTGCTTGAGTTTATCCCTCTACATCATGTCATCTTGCCTAATGCGTTACTCTGTTCTTATGAACTTAATACTCTAGATGCATGCTGGATAGCGGTCGATGTGTGGAGTAATAGTAGTAGATGCAGAATCGTTTCGGTCTACTTGACACGGACGTGATGCCTATATACATGATCATGTCTAGATATTCTCATAACTATGCGCTTTTCTATCAATTGCTCGGCAGTAATTTGTTCACCCACCGTAATATATGCTATCATGAGAGAAGTCACTAGTGAAACCTATGGCCCCCGGGTCTACTTTCCATCATATAAGTTTACGATCTATTTTATTTTGCAATCTTTACTTTCCAATCTATACAACAAAAATACCAAAAATATTTATCTTATTATCTTTATCAGATCTCACTTTTGCAAGTGGCCGTGAAGGGATTGACAACCCCTTTATCGCGTTGGTTGCAAGGTTCTTAATTGTTTGTGCAGGTACTAGGGGATTTGCATGTAGCCTCCTACTGGATTGATACCTTGGTTCTCAAAAACTGTGGGAAATACTTACGCTACTTTGCTGCATCACCCTTTCCTCTTCAAGGGAAAACCAACGCATGCTCAAGAGGTAGCAAGAAGGATTTCTGGCGCCGTTGCCGGGGAGATCTACACACAAGTCAAGACATACCAAGTACCCATCACAAACTCTTATCCCTCGCATTACATTATTTGCCATTTGCCTCTCGTTTTCCTCTCCCCCACTTCTAAAACGATTTTCGAAAACCTTTGCCTTTTCTTCGCCCACCTTCCGTTCGATCTTGTGTTACCATGTGCCTTCTTTTTGCTTGCATCTTCACTTGAGAAAAGTTTATGGATCCTCATCCCCTTGCTAATCTTTTTAAGAGATCCAATTATGATGAACCAATTTCTAGTGATTTGAGTGCACTAGATTATCTTTATGAGGTTTTGCTTGAAATTCGTGAATCTGAAAATTGGGATGAAGAAATTTATGAACAGATTCACGATAGCTCCTTGAATAAAAAGTATGATTGCAATGATTTTACTATAAATTCTCTTGATGTCAATTGTGCTAATAATATGCAAAACCCTAAGCTTGGGGATGCTAGTTTTGCTATGTCTACTACTTGTTTTAATGATCATGATTGGGGTGATTCTTCTTATGATCTTGAAAATTTATCTAACCCCCATGATGAATATGAGATTGATAATAGTGTTTGCAATAATATTGACAGTGGGTTTGGAAGAGTGTCAACTTTAGATCCCACATATTTGGAGAATGTTCAATCTTATGGTATTTTTGATAAAAGTGGGTTTGGAGAGGTCATGACTTTAGTTAATAATAATCCCACCATTTTGGAAGAGTGTCAACTTCGCATGCATGTGGATCATGTTGAGAATATGTTATGTGATAGATATTTTGTTGAATTTTCCTATGATCCTACATGTAATTATTATGAGAGAGGAAAATATGGTTGTAGAAATTTTTATCTTACTAAATTACCTCTCGTCATGTTGAGATTGCTATTGTCTCTTTCTTCTTCCTTCCATATGCTAATTTTTGCTTGCTATGATAATTTGTTTGCTTATAGAATGCCTATGCATAGGACATATGTTAGACCTAGATGTGTTTATCACGTGTTCTATGATGCTCTCTTTGTGCTTTAATTCTAGTCTTTGATGTGAGCATCATTAAAATTATCAATGCCTAGCTAGGGGCGTTAAACGATAGCGCTTGTTGGGAGGCAACCCTTATTTTTGTTCCTTGCTTTTTGATACTGTTTAGTAATAAATAATTCATCTAGCCTCTGGTTAGATTTGGTTTTATGTTTTAATTAGTGTTTGTGCCAAGTAAAACCTATAGGATCTTCTTGGATGATAATTATTTGATCTTGCTGAAAAAGTCAGATACTTTCTGCTCACGAAAACAATTGCTAAAAATCACCAGAACATGATAAAATACTGATTCCAATTTCAGTAGATCAATAAACAAATTATATAGGTCTTCCTATTTTTTCAGAATTGTTTGAGTTACAGAAGTATGCGTTTGATATAGATTACTACAGACTGTTCTGTTTTTGACAGATTCTGTTTTTCGTGTGTTGTTTGCTTATTTTGATGAATCTATGGCTAGTATATGGGGTATGAACCGTAGAAAAGTTGGAATACAGTAGGTTTAACACCAATATAAATAAAGAATGAGTTCATTACAGTACCTTAATGTGGTGGTTTGTTTTCTTACACTAACGGAGCTCATGGGATTTTCTGTTGAAGTTTTATGTTGTGAAGTTTTCAAGTTTTGGGTAAAGATTTGATGGATTTTGGAACAAGGAGTGGCAAGAGCCTAAGCTTGGGGATGCCCAAGGCACCCCAAGTTAAAATTCAAGGACAACCAAAAGCCTAAGCTTGGGGATGCCCTGGAAGGCATCCCCTCTTTCGTCTTCGTCTATCGGTAACTTTACTTGAGGCTATATTTTTATTCACCACATGATATGTGTTTTGCTTGGAGCGTCTTCTATGATTTGAGTATTTGCTTTTTATTTTACCACAATCATCCTTGCTGTACACACCTTTTGCAGAGACACGCATGAATCAGAATTTATTAGAATACTCTATGTGCTTCACTTATATGTTTTGAGCTAGATAATTTTGCTCTAGTGCTTCGCTTATATCTTTTTAGAGCACGGTGGTGGTTTTATTTCATAGAAATTATTGATCTGTCATGCTTCACTTATATTATTTTTAGAGTCTTTTAGAGCAGCATGGTATTTGCTTTGGTCTATAAAATTAGTCCTAATATGATAGGCATCCAAGATGGGTATAATAAAAACTTTCATATAGAGTGCATTGAATACTATGAGAAGTTTGATACTTGATGATTGTTTTGAGATATGAAGATGCTAATATTAGAGTTGTGCTAGTTGAGTAATTGTGAATTTGAGAAATACTTGTGTTGGAGTTTGCAAGTCCCGTAGCATGCACGTATGGTAACCGTTGTGTAACAAATTTGAAGAATGAGGTGTTTCTTTGATTGTCCTCCTTATGAGTGGCGGTCGGGGAGGAGCGATGGTCTTTTCCTACCAATCTACCCCCCTAGGAGCATGCGCGTAGTGCTTGGTTTTTGATGACTTGTAGATTTTTGCAATAAGTATGCGAGTTCATTACGACTAATGTTGAGTCCATGGATTATACGCACTCTCACCTTTCCATCATTGCTAGCCTCTTCGGTACCATGCATTGCCCTTTCTCACCATGAGATTTGGTGCAAACTTCGCCGGTGCATCCAAACCCCGTGATATGATATGCTCTATCACACAGAAACCTCCTTATATCTTCCTCAATACAGCCACCATACCTACCTATTATGGCAATTCCATAGCCACTCCGAGATATATTGCCATGCAAATTTCCACCATTTCATTTATTATGACACGCTTCATCATTGTAATATTGCCTTACATGATCATGTAGTTGACATCGTATTTTTGGCAAAGCCACCATGCATAATTTTTCATACATGTCACTCTTGATTCATTGCCCATCCCGGTACACCGCCGGAGGCACTCATATAGAGTCATATTTTGTTCTAGTATCGAGTTGTAATCATTGAGTTGTAAATAAATATAAGTGTGATGATCATCATTATTAGAGCATTGTCCCATGTGAGGAAAAAAGGCCAAATAAAAAAATGAGAGAAAAAAGAGAGAATGCTACTATCCTTTTTCCACACTTGTGCTTCAAAGTAGCACCATGATCTTCATAATAGAGAGTCTCTTATTTTGTCACTTTCATATACTAGTGGGAATTTTCATTATAGAAACTTGGCTTGTATATTCCAACAATGGGCTTCCTCAAATGCCCTAGGTCTTCGTGAGCAAGCAAGTTGGATGCACACCCACTTAGTTTCTTTTGTTGAGCTTTCATACATTTATAGCTCTAGTGCATCCGTTGCATGACAATCCCTACTCCTTGCATTGACATCAATTGATGGGCATCTCCATAGCCCATAGATTAACCGCGTCAATGTGAGACTTTCTCCTTTTTTGTCTTCTCCACACAACCCCCATTATCATATTCTATTCCACCCATAGTGCTATGTACATGGCTCACGCTCATGTATTGCGTGAAAGTTGAAAAAGTTTGAGAATACTAAAGTATGAAACAATTGCTTGGCTTGTCATCGGGGTTGTGCATGATGAGAGCATTTTTGTGTGACGAAAATGGAGCATGACCAAACTATATGATTTTGTAGGGATGAACTTTCTTTGGCCATGTTATTTTGAGAAGACATAATTGCTTAGTTAGTATGCTTGAAGTATTATTATTTTTATGTCAATATTAAACTTTTGTCTTGAATCTTTCGGATCTGAACATTCATGCCACAATAAAGAAAATTACATTGAAAATTATGTTAGGTAGCATTCCACATGAAAAATTCTGTTTTTATCATTTACCTACTCGAGGACGAGCAGGAATTAAGCTTGGGGATGTTGATACGTCTCCAATGTATCTATAATTTTTGATTGTTCCATGCTATTATGTTATCTGTTTTGGATGTTTAATGGGCTTTAATATGCACTTTTATATTATTTTTGGGACTAACCTATTAACTGGAGGCCCAGTGCCAGTTGCTGTTTTTTTTTGCCTATTTCAGTGTTTCATAGAAAAGGAATATCAAACGGATCCAAACGGAATGAAACCTTCGCGAGGATCGTTTTTGGAACAAACGCGATCTAGGAGACTTGGAGTGGATGTTAAGGAAGCAACGAGGCGGCCACGAGGCAGGAAGGTGATAACCCACAAGTACAGGGGATCAATTTTAGCCTCTTTCGATAAGTAAGAGTGTCGAACCCAACGAGGAGCTAAAGGTAGAACAAATATTCCCTCAAGTTCTATCGACCACCGATACAACTTTACGCACGCTTAGCGTTCGCTTTACCTAGAACAAGTATGAAACTAGAAGCACTTTGTAGGTGTTTTTGGATAGGTTTGCAAGATAATAAAGAGAACGTAAATAAAAAGTAGGGGCTGTTTAAGTAAAGACACAATAAAGTAAATATAGCGAGTGTGGAAAAGTGGTGGTGGGAGTTGCGAAATTGTCCCTAAGCAATTGACTAGTTTACTTGACCGATAGCAAGTTTTATGTGGGAGAGGCCACTGCTAGCATGTCATCCCTGACTTGGAATTCTATGCACTTATGATTGGAACTATTAGCAAGGATCCGCAACTACTAACGTTCATTAAGGTAAAACCCAACCATAGCATTAAGATATATTGGTCCCCCTTCAATCCCGTATGCATCAATTTCTATGCTAGGTTGAAGCTTCTGTCACTCTTGCCCTCCAATACATAGTCCTATCAATATACAACTAACCCTATGGTGTGATCCACGCGCGCGCTCATATGATGTGCACCAAAGGATAGCAACATAACCACAAGCAAATTAAATCAATCATAGCAATTCATCAACCACCGATAGGACAACGAAAATCTACTCAGACATCATAGGATGGCAACACATCATTGGATAATAATATGAAGCATAAAGCACCATGTTCAAGTAGAGGGTACAGCGGGTTGCGGGAGAGTGGACCGTTGTAGATAGCTGGGGGAAGGTGATGGAGATGTTGGTGAAGATGGCGGAGGTGTTGGTGAAGATCGCGGTGATGATGATGGTGGCCACGGCAGCGCTCCGGCGCCACTGGAAGAGAGGGGGAGAGGGGTCCCCTTCTTCTTCCTTGACCTCCTCCATAGATGGGAGAAGGGTTTCCCCTATGGTCCTTGGCCTCCATGGCATGGGAGGGGCAAGAGCCGCTCCGAGATTGGATCCATCTCTCTGTCTCTCTCTGTTTCTGCGTTCTGGTCGGCTGCCCTTTCACCGTTTCATATATATATATGGAGATCCATAACTCCGATTGGACTGAAATCTTCGCCGTAATTTTTTCCTAAAAATTAGCTTTCTTGCGGTCGAAGAAGGTCATCAACCGCCTTACAGGGGGCCCACGAGGGTTAGGTGCACGCCCAGGGGGGTGGGGCGCGCCCCCTGCCTCGTGCTTCCCTCGGGCACCGTCTCGCGTGGATTTTTCTTCCCATATTCTCCGAATATTCCAAAAATATTCTCTGTCCGTTTTTATCCCGTTTGGATTCCGTTTGGTATGGGGTTTCTGCGAAACATAAAACATGCAACAAACAGGAACTGGCACTGGGCACTGGATCAATATGTTAGTCCCAAAAATAGTATAAAAAGTTGCCAAAAAGTATATGAAAGTTGCATAATATTGGCATGGAACAATCAAAAATTATAGATACGACGGAGACGTATCAGCATCCCCAAGCTTAATTCCTGCTCGTCCTCGAGTAGGTAAATGATAAAAAGATAATTTTTGATGTGGAATGCTACCTAGCATAATCTTGATCACATATCTAATCAGCATGAATATTAAGACACGAGTGATTCAAAGCAATAGTCTATCATTTGACATAAAAACAATAATACTTCAAGCAAACCAACCAAGAAATTATGTCTTATCAAAATAACATAGCCAAAGAAAGCTCATCCCTACAAAATCATATAGTTTGGCTATGCTCCATCTTCACCACACAAAGCATTCAAATCATGCATAACCCCGATGACAAGCCGAGCAATTGGTTCATACTTTTTAATGCGCTTCAGCCTTTTCAACCCTCACACAATACATGAGCGCAAGCCATGGGTATAGCACTATAGGTGGAATAGCATATGATGATGGTGTTGGGAATCGTAGCATAATTTTAAAAAAAATTCCTACGCTCACCAAGATGCATCTATGGAGTATACTAGCAACGAGGGGAAAGGAGTGCATCTACATACCCTTGTAGATCGCGAACGGAAGCGTTCCAATGAACGTGGATGACGGAGTCGTACTGGACGTGATTCAAATCACCGATGACCGAGTGCCGAACGGACGGCACCTCTGCGTTCAACACACGTACGGTGTAGCGACGTCTCCTCCTTCTTGATCCAGCAAGGGGGAAGGAGAGGTTGATGGAGATCCAGCAGCACGACGACGTGGTGGTGGATGTAGCGGGATGCCGGCAGGGCTTCGCCGAGCTTCTACGAGAGAGAGAGGTGTAGCAGGGGAGGAGGGAGGCGCCCAAGGCTGTAATTTTGCTGCCCTCCCTCCCCCCTTTATATAGGCCCCCTGGGAGGGGGGGCGCCGGCCAAACCCCATCTAGATGGGGGGGGCGGCGGCCAAGGGGGTGCCTTGCCCCCCAAGGCAAGTGGGGCGCCCCCCCCCCACCCTAGGGTTTCCAACCCTAGGCGCAGGGTGGAGGCCCATGGGGGGGGGCCAGCCCACTAGGGGCTGGTTCCCTTCCCACTTCAGCCCACGGGGCCCTCCGGGATAGGTGGCCCCACCCGGTGGACCCCCGGGACCCTTCCGGCGGTCCTGGTACAATACCGGTAACCCCCGAAACTTTCCCGGTGGCCGAAACTTGACTTCCTATATATAATTCTTCACCTCCTGACCATTCCGGAACTCCTCGTGACGTCCGGGATCTCATCTGGGACTCCGAACAACTTTCGGGTTTCCACATACACATATCTCTACAACCCTAGCGTCACCGAACCTTAAGTGTGTAGACCCTACGGGTTCGGGAGACATGCAGACATGACCGAGACGCCTCTCCGGTCAATAACCAATAGCGGGATCTGGATACCCATGTTGGCTCCCACATGTTCCACAATGATCTCATCGGATGAACCACGATGTCGAGGATTCAATCAATCCCGTATGCAACTCCCTTTGTCAATCGGTATGTTAATTGCCCGAGATTCGATCGTCGGTATCCCAATACCTTGTTCAATCTCGTTACCGGCAAGTCTCTTTACTCGTACCGCAATGCATGATCCCGTGACTAACGCCTTAGTCACATAGAGCTCATTATGATGATGCATTACCGAGTGGGCCCAGAGATACCTCTCCGTCACACGGAGTGACAAATCCCAGTCTCGATCCGTGCCAACCCAACAGACACTTTCGGAGATACCCGTAGTGCACCTTTATAGTCACCCAGTTACGTTGTGACGTTTGGCACACCCAAAGCACTCCTACGGTATCCGGGAGTTGCACGATCTCATGGTCTAAGGAAAAGATACTTGACATTGGAAAAGCTCTAGCAAACGAAACTACACGATCTTTTATGCTATGCTTAGGATTGGGTCTTGTCCATCACATCATTCTCCTAATGATGTGATCCCGTTATCAATGACATCCAATGTCCATAGTCAGGAAACCATGACTATTTGTTGATCAACGAGCTAGTCAACTAGAGGCTTACTAGGGACACGTTGTGGTCTATGTATTCACACATGCATTACGATTTCCAGATAACACAATAATAGCATGAACAATAGACAATTACCATTAACAAAGAAATATAATAATAACCATTTATTATTGCCTCTAGGGCATATTTCCAACAGTCTCCCACTTGCACTAGAGTCAATAATCTAGTTACATTGTGATGAATCGAACACCCATTGCGTCCTGGTGTTGATCATGTTTTGCTCTAGGGAGAGGTTTAGTCAACGGATCTGCTACATTCAGGTCCGTATGTACTTTACAAATATCTATGTCTCCATTTTGAATACTTTCATGAATGGAGTTGAAGCGACGCTTGATATGCCTGGTATTCCTGTGAAACCTGGGCTCCTTCGCAAGGGCAATAGCTCCAGTGTTGTCACAAAAGAGAGTCATCGGGCCCGACGCATTGGGAATCGCCCCTAGGTCGGTAATGAACTCCTTCATCCAGACTGCTTCCTGTGCTGCCTCCGAGGCTGCCATGTACTCCGCTTCACATGTAGATCCCGCCACGGCGCTTTGCTTGCAACTGCACCAGCTTACTGCTCCTCCATTCAAAATATACACGTATCCGGTTTGTGACTTCGAGTCATCCAGATCTGTGTCGAAGCTAGCGTCGACGTAACCCTTTACGACGAGCTCTACGTCACCTCCATAAACGAGAAACATATCCTTAGTCCTTTTCAGGTACTTTAGGATATTCTTGACCGCTGTCCAGTGTTCCATGCCGGGATTACTTTGGTACCTTCCTACCAAACTTACGGCAAGGTTTACATCAGGTCTGGTACACAGCATGGCATGCATAATAGACCCTATGGCCGAGGCATAGGGGATGACACTCATCTTTTCTCTATCTTCTGCCGTGGTCGAGCATTGAGTCGTGCTCAATTGCACACCTTGCAATACAGGCAAGAACCCCTTCTTGGACTGATCCATATTGAACTTCTTAAATATCTTGTCAAGGTATGTACTCTGTGAAAGACCAATGAGGCGTCTTGATCTATCTCTATAGATCTTGATGCCTAATATATAAGCAACTTCTCCAAGGTCCTTCATTGAAAAACACTTATTCAAATAGGCCTTTATACTTTCCAGGAATTCTATATCATTTCCCATCAATAATATGTCATCCACATATAATAAGAGAAATGCTACAGAGCTCCCACTCACTTTCTTGTAAACACAGGCTTCTCCATAAGTCTGTGTAAACCCAAACGCTTTGATCATCTCATCAAAGCGAATGTTACAACTCCGAGATGCTTGCACCAGTCCATAGATTGAGCGCTGGAGCTTGCATACTTTGTTAGCATTCTTAGGATCGACAAAACCTTCCGGCTGCATCATATACACCTCTTCCTTAAGGAAGCCATTAAGGAATGCCGTTTTGACGTCCATCTGCCATATCTCATAATCATAGTATGCGGCAATTGCTAACATGATTCAGACGGACTTCAGCTTCGCTACGGGTGAGAAAGTCTCATCGTAGTCAACCCCTTGAACTTGTCGATAACCCTTAGCGACAAGTCGAGCCTTATAGATGGTCACATTGCCATCCGCGTCTGTCTTCTTCTTAAAGATCCATTTGTTTTCTATGGCTCGCCGATCATCGGGCAAGTCAGTCAAAGTCCATACTTCGTTTTGATACATGGATCCTATGTCGGATTTCATGGCTTCTAGCCATTTGTCGGAATCCGGGCCCGCCATCGCTTCTTCATAGTTCGAAGGTTCACCGTTGTCTAACAACATGATTTCCAGGACAGGGTTGCCGTACCACTCTGGTGCGGAACGTGTCCTTGTGGACCTACGAAGTTCAGTAGTAACTTGATCCGAAGCTTCATGATCATCATCATTAACTTCCTCCCCAGTCGGTGTAGGCACCACAGGAACATTTTCCCGCGCTACGCTACTTTCCGGTTCGGAAGGGGTGACTATCACCTCATCAAGTTCCACTTTCCTCCCACTCAATTCTTTCGAGAGAAACTCCTTCTCCAGAAAGGACCCGTTCTTGGCAACGAAGATCTTGCCTTCGGATCTGAGGTAGAAGGTATACCCAATGGTTTCCTTAGGGTATCCTATGAAGACGCATTTTTCCGACTTGGGTTCGAGATTTTCAGGTTGAAGTTTCTTGACATAAGCATCGCATCCCCAAACTTTCAGAAACGACAGCTTAGGTTTCTTCCCAAACCATAATTCATACGGTGTCGTCTCAACGGATTTTGACGGAGCCCTATTTAAAGTGAATGCGGCAGTCTCTAAAGCATAGCCCCAAAATGAGAGCGGTAAATCGTTAAGAGACATCATAGATCGCACCATATCCAATAGAGTGCGATTACGACGTTCGGACACACCGTTTCTCTGAGGTGTTCCAGGCGGCGTGAGTTGTGAAACTATTCCACATTTCCTTAAGTGTGCACCAAACTCGTGACTTAAATATTCTCCACCACGATCTGATCGTAAGAATTTTATTTTTCTGTCACGTTGATTCTCAACCTCACTCTGAAATTCCTTGAACTTTTCAAAGGTTTCAGACTTGTGTTTCATTAGGTAGACATACCCATATCTACTTAAGTCATCAGTGAGAGTGAGAACATAACGATATCCTCCGCGAGCCTCAACACTCATTGGACCGCACACATCGGTATGTATGATTTCCAATAAGTTGGTTGCTCGCTCCATTGTTCCGGAGAACGGAGTCTTGGTCATCTTACCCATGAGGCATGGTTCGCACGTGTCAAATGATTCGTAATCAAGAGACTCCAAAAGTCCATCTGCATGGAGCTTCTTCATGCGCTTGACACCAATGTGACCAAGGCGGCAGTGCCACAAGTATGTGGGACTATCGTTATCAACTTTACATCTTTTGGTATTCACACTATGAATATGTGTAACATCACGTTCGAGATTCATCAAAAATAAACCATTGACCAGCGGGGCATGACCATAAAACATATCTCTCAAATAAATAGAACAACCATTATTCTCGGATTTAAATGAGTAGCCATCTCGAATTAAACGAGATCCAGATACAATGTTCATGCTCAAAGCTGGCACTAAATAACAATTATTGAGGTTTAAAACTAATCCCGTAGGTAAATGTAGAGGTAGCGTGCCGACGGCGATCACATCGACCTTGGAACCATTCCCGACGCGCATCGTCACCTCGTCCTTCGCCAGTCTCTGTTTATTCCGTAGTTCCTGTTTTGAGTTACAAATATGAGCAACCGCACCGGTATCAAATACCCAGGAGCTACTACGAGTACTGGTAAGGTACACATTAATTACATGTATATCACATATACCTTTGGTGTTGCCGGCCTTCTTGTCCGCTAAGTATTTGGGGCAGTTCCGCTTCCAGTGACCACTTCCCTTGCAATAAAAGCACTTTGTCTCAGGCTTGGGTCCATTCTTCGACTTCTTCCCAGTAACTGGCTTACCGGGCGCGGCAACTCCCTTGCCGTCCTTCTTGAAGTTCTTCTTACCCTTGCCCTTCTTGAACTTAGTGGTTTTATTCACCATCAACACTTGATGTTCTTTTCTGATCTCCCCCTTCGCTGATTTCAGCATTGAATATACCTCAGGAATGGTCTTTTCCATCCCCTGCATATTGTAGTTCATCACAAAGCTCTTGTAGCTTGGTGGAAGCGACTGGAGGATTCTGTCAATGACCGCGTCATCCGGGAGATTAACTCCCAGCTGGGATAAGCGGTTGTGTAACCCAGACATTCTGAGTATGTGCTCACTAACAGAACTATTCTCCTCCATTTTACAGCTGAAGAACTTGTCGGAGACTTCATATCTCTCGACCCGGGCATGAGCTTGAAAAACCAGTTTCAGCTCCTCGAACATCTCATATGCTCCATGTTTCTCAAAACGATTTTGGAGACCCGGTTCTAAGCTGTAAAGCATGCCGCACTGAACGAGGGAGTAATCATCAGCACGTGATTGCCAAGCGTTCATAACGTCTTGGTTCTCTGGGATTGGTGCTTCACCTAGCGGTGCTTCTAAGAAATAATCTTTCTTGGCTACTATGAGGATGATTCTCAGGTTCCGGACCCAGTCCGTATAGTTGCTGCCATCATCTTTCAGCTTGGTTTTCTCTAGGAACGCGTTGAAATTGAGGACAACGTTGGCCATTTGATCTACAAGACATAGTGTAAAGATTTTAGACTAAGTTCATGATAATTAAGGTCATCTAATCAAATTACTCAATGAACTCCCACTCAGATAGACATCCCTCTAGTCATCTAAGTGAAAACATGATCCGAGTTTAACTAGGCCGTGTCCGATCATCACGTGAGACGGACTAGTCAAGATCGGTGAACATCTCCATGTTGATCGTATCTTCTATACGACTCATGCTCGACCTTTCGGTCCTCCGTGTTCCGAGGCCATGTCTGTACATGCCAGGCTCGTCAAGTCAACCTAAGTGTATTGCGTGTGTTCCGAGGCCATGTCTGTACATGCTAGGCTCGTCAACACCCGTTGTATTCGAACGTTAGAATCTATCACACCCGATCATCACGTGGTGCTTCGAAACAACGAACCTTCGCAACGGTGCACAGTTAGGGTGAACACTTTCTTGAAATTATCATAAGGGATCATCTTACTTACTACCGTCGTTCTAAGCAAATAAGATGCAAAAACATGATAAACATCACATGCAATCAAATAGTGACATGATATGGCCAATATCATCATGCTCCTTTGATCTCCATCTTCGGGGCACCATGATCATCTTCGTCACCGGCATGACACCATGATCTCCATCATCATGATCTCCATCATTATGTCTTCATGAAGTCGTCACGCCAATGATTACTTCTACTTCTATGGCTAACGCGTTTAGCAACAAAGTAAAGTAATTTACATGGCGTTATTCAATGACACGCAGGTTATACAAAATAATAAAGACAACTCCTATGGCTCCTGCCGGTTGTCATACTCATCGACATGCAAGTCGTGATTCCTATTACAAGAATATGATCAATCTCATACATCACATATATCATTCATCACATCTTCTGGCCATATCACATCACATAACACATGCTGCAAAAGCAAGTTAGACGTCCTCTAATTGTTGTTGCAAGTTTTTACGTGGTTTGTAGGTTTCTAGCAAGAACGTTTCTTACCTACGTATGACCACAACGTGATTTGCCAATTTCTATTTACCCTTCATAAGGACCCTTTTCATCGAATCCGTTCCGACTAAAGTAGGAGAGACAGACACCCGCTAGCCACCTTATGCAACTAGTGCATGTTAGTCGGTGGAACCTGTCTCACGTAAGCGTACATGTAAGGTCGGTCCGGGCCGCTTCATCCTACAATGCCGCCGAAACAAGAAACGACTAGTAGCGGCAAGAAGAATTGGCAACATCAACGCCCACAACTTCTTTGTGTTCTACTCGTGCATAGTAACTACGCATAGGCCTGGCTCATGATGCCACTGTTGGGAATCGTAGCATAATTTTAAAAAAATCCTACGCTCACCAAGATGCATCTATGGAGTATACTAGCAACGAGGGGAAAGGAGTGCATCTACATACCCTTGTAGATCGCGAGCGGAAGCGTTCCAATGAACGTGGATGACGGAGTCGTACTCGCCGTGATTCAAATCACCGATGACCGAGTGCCGAACGGACGGCACCTCCGTGTTCAACACACGTACGGTGCAGCGACGTCTCCTCCTTCTTGATCCAGCAAGGGGGAAGGAGAGGTTGATGGAGATCCAGCAGCACGACGGCATGGTGGTGGATGTAGCGGGATGCCGGCAGGGCTTCGCCGAGCTTCTACGAGAGAGAGAGGTGTAGCAGGGGAGGAGGGAGGCGCCCAAGGCTGTAATTTTGCTGCCCTCCCTCCCCCCCTTTATATAGGCCCCCTGGGAGGGGGGGCGCCGGCCAAACCCCATCTAGATGGGGGGGGCGGCGGCCAAGGGGGTGCCTTGCCCCCCAAGGCAAGTGGGGCGCCCCCCCACCCTAGGGTTTCCAACCCTAGGCGCAGGGGGAGGCCCATGGGGGGGCGCCCAGCCCACTAGGGGCTGGTTCCCTTCCCACTTCAGCCCACGGGGCCCTCCGGGATAGGTGGCCCCACCCGGTGGACCCCCGGGACCCTTCCGGTGGTCCCGGTACAATACCGGTAACCCCCGAAACTTTCCCGGTGGCCGAAACTTGACTTCCTATATATAATTCTTCACCTCCGGACCATTCCGGAACTCCTCGTGACGTCCGGGATCTCATCTGGGACTCCGAAAAACTTTCGGGTTTCCGCATACACATATCTCTACAACCCTAGCGTCACCGAACCTTAAGTGTGTAGACCCTACGGGTTCGGGAGACATGCAGACATGACCGAGACGCCTCTCCGGTCAATAACCAACAGCGGGATCTGGATACCCATGTTGGCTCCCACATGTTCCACAATGACCTCATCGGATGAACCATGATGTCGAGGATTCAATCAATCCCGTATGCAATTCCCTTTGTCAATCGGTATGTTACTTGCCCGAGATTCGATCGTCGGTATCCCAATACCTTGTTCAATCTCGTTACCGGCAAGTGTCTTTACTCGTACCGCAATGCATGATCCCGTGACTAATGCCTTAGTCACATAAAGCTCATTATGATGATGCATTACCGAGTGGGCCCAGAGATACCTCTCCATCACACGGAGTGACAAATCCCAGTCTCGATCCGTGCCAACCCAACAAACACTTTCGGAGATACCCGTAGTGCACCTTTATAGTCACCCAGTTACGTTGTGACGTTTGGCACACCCAAAGCACTCCTACGGTATCCGGGAGTTGCACGATCTCATGGTCTAAGGAAAAGATACTTGACATTGGAAAAGCTCTAGCAAACGAAACTACACGATCTTTTATGCTATGCTTAGGATTGGGTCTTGTCCATCACATCATTCTCCTAATGATGTGATCCCGTTATAAATGACATCCAATGTCCATAGTCAGGAAACCATGACTATCTGTTGTTCAACGAGCTAGTCAACTAGAGGCTTACTAGGGACACGTTGTGGTCTATGTATTCACACATGCATTACGATTTCCGGATAACACAATTATAGCATGAACAATAGACAATTACCATGAACAAAGAAATATAATAATAACCATTTATTATTGCCTCTAGGGCATATTTCCAACAGATGGGGGTTATGTGGAGAAGACAAAAAAGGAGAAAGTCTCACATCGACGCGGCTAATCAACGGGCTATGGAGATGCCCATCAATTGATGTCAATGTGAGGAGTAGGGATTGCCATGCAACAGATGCACTAAGAGCTTATAAGTGTATGATAGCTCAAACTGGAAACTAAGTGGGTGTGCATCCAACTTGCTTGCTCATGAAGACCTCGGGCATTTGAGGAAGCCCATCATCGGAATATACAAGCCAAGTTCTATAATGAAAATTCCCACTAGTATATGAAAGTGATAACTCAAGAGACTCTCTATATGAAGAACATGGTGCTACTTTGGAGCACAAGTGTGGTAAAAGGATAGTAACATTGCCCCTTCTCTCTTTTTCTCTCATTTTTTTATTTTATTTTATTTTATTTTTTTGGTGGGCTTCTTTGGCCTCTTTTTTTATTTGGGCTTCTTTGGCCTCTTTTATTTATTTTTAAAGTCCGGAGTCTCATCCGGACTTGTGGGGGAATCATATTTTCCATCATCCTTTCCTCACTGGGGCAATGCTCTAATAATGATGATCATCACACTTTTATTTACTTACAACTCAATATTACAACTCGATACTAGAACAAAGATATGACTCTATATGAATGCCTCCGGCGGTGTACCGGGATGTGCAATGATCTAGCGTAGCAATGACATCAAAAAATGAACAAGCCATGAAAACATCGTGCTAGCTATTTTACGATCACGCAAAGCAATATGACAACAAATGCTCAAGTCATGTATATGATGATGATGGAAGTTGCATGGCAATATATCTCGGAATGGCTATGGAAATGCCATAATAGGTAGGTATGGTGGCTGTTTTGAGGAAGATATAATGAGGCTTATGTGTGACAGAGCGTATCATATCACGGGGTTTGGATGCACCGGCGAAGTTTGCACCAACTCTCGAGGTGAGAAAGGGCAATGCACGGTACCGAAGAGGCTAGCAATGATGGAAGGGTGGGAGTGCGTATAATCCATGGACTCACATTAGTCATAAAGAACTCATATACTTATTGCAAAAGTTTATTAGCCCTCGAAGCAAAGTACTACTACGCATGCCCCTAGGGGGATAGATTGGTAGGAAAAGACCATCGCTCGTCCCCGACCGCCACTCATAAGGAAAGCAATGAAAGAACACCTCATGCTCCGACTTTGTTACATAACGGTTCACCATACGTGCATGCTACGGGACTTGCAAACCTCAACACAAGTATTCCTCAATTTCACAATTACTCAGCTAGCACGGCTCTAATATCACCACCTTTGTATCGCAAAACTATTGCAAGGAATCAAACATATCATATTCAGTGATCTACAAGTTTTATGTAGGATTTTATGACTAACCATGTGAATGACCAGTTCCTGTCATCTCTCTAAATAGATATAAGTGAAGCAAGAGAGTTTAATTCTTTCTACAAAATATATGCCCACGCTCTAACAAGTATAAGTGAAGCAAAAGAGCATTCTACAAATGGCGGTTTTCTATGTGAAGAGAAACAGGCAATCCAAACTTCAAATGATATAAGCGAAGCACATGAAGCATTCTATAAAGCCATACTCAAAAGATATAAGTGAAGTGCAAAGAGCATTCTATAAATAAACCAAGGACTATCTCATACCAGCATGGTGCATAAAAGAAAAATGAAAACTAAAGCAAAAGACGCTCGAAGATTTACACATATCGCATGAACGAAACGAATCCGAAAACATACCGATATTTGTTGAAGAAAGAGGGGATGCCTTCCGGGGCATCCCCAAGCTTAGATGCTTGAGTCTTCTTGAATATTTACTTGGGGTGCCTTGGGCATCCCCAAGCTTGAGCTCTTGCCTCTCTTCCTTCTTCTCACATCGAGACCTTCTCGATCATCGAACACTTCATCCACACAAAACTTCAACAGAAAACTCGGTAAGATCCGTTAGTATAATAAAGCAAATCACTACTCTAAGTACTGTTGCAAACCAATTCATATTTTATTTTTGCATTATGTCTACTGTAATATAACTTTTTCATGGCTTAATCCATTGATATAAATTGATAGTTTCATCAAAACAAGCAAACTATGCTTCAAAAACAGAATCTGTCTAAAACAGAACAGTCTGTAATAATCTGAACATTCACCATACTTATGAAGCTTGAACAATTATGCTAAAATTAGGAAAAATAAAGAATTTGTATAGAAAGACAGTGCAAAAAGAATCAGAACCATTTGACGTTCCAGTAGAAAATGTAAAATCGCGCACTACAGCCAAAGTTTCTGTCCTGCACCGCACAAACCAACAAGCATCGTAAACATCCTAAAGGCAAACCTTGGCACATTATTTTTATTTTTAAACCTTATAAAGGCACACAACATAAATAAATGACTCTCTAAAACTTCCGGGTTGTCTCCCTGGCAGCGCTTTCTTTAAAGCCATTAAGCTAGGCATATAGTGCTCAAGTAGTGAATCCACCCGGATCCCAAGGTATATCAAAACCAATTTTAATTAATAATGATTTGGCATTTAGTACTGAGCACAAAGTAACATATATCATGTAATTACGAAGTCTAACTCTCTTCCTATGCATCGACATGTCATAAAAGAATAATTCATGCACACATAGTAAAGGCCAATGCATAGTATAAACAGTTTCTTGCAATTTTATCATGTTGGAAACATAGAGAGGTGGAGATATAGTTCCTCTCTCATAATAATTGCAAGTAGGAGCAGCAAGCACATGCATATTATATCTATCAAAATCATCATGTGCAACGGTAAAAGGAAACCCATCAATATAATCCTTAATAAGAGCAAACTTCTCCGATATAGTGTAGTTTGGAGAATTCAAAAAGATTATAGGATTATCATGAGTGGGTGCAATAGCAACAATTTCATGTTTAACATAAGGAACTATAGCAAGTTCATCTCCATAAGCATAATTCATATTGGCATCTTGGCCACAAGCATAGCAAGCATCATCAAAAAGGGATATTTCTAGAGAATCAATGGGATCATAACAATCATCATAGCAATCATCCTTCGGTAAGCATGAAGGGAAATTAAACAATGTACGAGTTGAAGAGTTACTCTCCTTAGAAGGTGGGCATGGGTGATCAATCCGCTCTTCCTCCTTTTGTTCTTAGCTCTCCTCCTCATCTTTTTCATCCAATGAGCTCACCGTTTCATCAATTTCTTCTTTCATAGATTCCTGCAAAATATTAGTCTCTTCTTGGACAGCGGAGACTTTCTCAATAAACGCATCAATATCGGAATTGTATTCATAATTCTCATAACAATATATAAGGATAGCTAAATTTTCAGGTCTGTAAACAGCATCATAAAGATTTTCATATTCTTTGAACATAGATTCAATTTCATAAGCACCCATAAAAGCAACAAATTCTTCTATTTGTTCCACATCATAGTAATCATATATACCTCTAGCATAAGAAGCCAAGGTTTCATTATCATTAAATTTGCATGAAAAGGGAAGATGTGGAGACTTCATCCTAGAGCAACAAGTATAATCATATCTCAAGCATAGTTGCCTAGCATACCACTTCAACATATAAATTTGATCCCATAATATTTCCCCTTTTTGAGTCAAGCGATAATCCCTAAAGTATTCACGTTGATCTAACGTGTCTCCCATTACCAGATTGAATGGGGTTTTCTCAGGATTATCAAAGTAGTACATAATATCTGTCACATAACGAGCATCGAGGGTTTTAGGAGGTTCCCCATCTCCATGAGCAGCAAGTACACCTAATTTTTTTGGTATTTCATGTTCCATATCCATAACTAAAGATAGAGAACAACTAAGAACAACAAATAAAAATTACTTAGTGATAAAGCAAACAAGCACACACGAGAATATTCACCCCACGCTATTGCTCCCCGGCAATGGCGCCAGAAAAAGGTCTTGATAACCCACAAGTATAGGGGATCAATTGTAGCCTCTTTTGATAAGTAAGAGTGTCGAACCCAATGAGGAGCTAAATGTAGAACAAATATTCCCTCAAGTTCTATCGACCACCGATACAACTCTACGCACGCTTAGCGTACGCTTTACCTAGAACAAGTATGAAACTAGAAGCACTTTGTAGGTGTTTTTGGATAGGTTTGCAAGATAATAAAGAGAGCGTAAATAAAATGTAGGGGCTGTTTAAATAAAGACACAATAAAGTAAATATAGCGAGTGTGGAAAAGTGCTGGTAGGAGTTACGAAATTGTCCCTAAGCAATTGACTAGTTTACTAGACCGATAGCAAGTTTTATGTGGGAGAGGCCACTGCTAGCATGTCATCCCTGACTTGGAATTCTATGCACTTATGATTGGAACTATTAGCAAGGATCCGCAACTACTAACGTTCATTAAGGTAAAACCCAACCATAGCATTAAGATATATTGGTCCCCCTTCAACCCCGTATGCATCAATTTCTATGCTAGGTTGAAGCTTCTGTCACTCTTGCCCTGCAATACATAGTCCTATCAATATACAACTAACCCTATGGTGTGATCCACGCACGCGCTCATATGATGGGCACCAAAGGACAGCAACATAACCACAAACAAATTAAATCAATCAGAGCAATTCATCAACCACCAATAGGACAACGAAAATCTACTCAGACATCATTGGATGGCAACACATCATAAAGCACCATGTTCAAGTAGAGGGTACAGCGGGTTGCGGGAGAGTGGACTGCTGTAGACAGATGGGGGGAGGTGATGGAGATGTTGGTGAAGATGGCGGAGGTGTTGGTGAAGATCGCGGTGATGATGATGGTGGCCACGGCAGCGCTCCGGCGCCACCGGAAGAGAGGGGAGAGGGGTCCCCTTCTTCTTCTTCTTCTTCCTTGACCTCCTCCCTAGATGGGAGAAGGGTTTCCCCTCTGGTCCTTGGCCTCCATGGCATGGGAGGGGCGAGAGCCCCTCCGAGATTGGACCTGCCTCTCTCTGTTTCTACGTTCTGGTCGGCTGCCCTTTCACCGTTTCGTATATATATGGAGATCCATAACTCCGATTGGACTGAAATATTCGCCGTGATTTTTTCCTAAAAATTAGCTTTCTTGCGGCCAAAGAAGGGCATCAACCGCCTTACGGGGGGCCCACGAGGGTCAGGGGCGCGCCCAGGGGGGTGGGGCGCGCCCCCCTGCCTCGTGCCTCCCTCGGGCACCGTCTCGCGTGGATTTTTCTTCCCATATTCTCCGAATATTCCAAAAATATTCTCCGTCCGTTTTTATCCCATTTGGATTCCGTTTGATATGGTGTTTCTGCGAAACATAAAACATGCAACAAACAGGAACTGGCACTGGGCACTGGATCAATATGTTAGTCCCAAAAATAGTATAAAAAGTTGCCAAAAAGTATATGAAAGTTGCATAATATTGGCATGGAACAATCAAAAATTATAGATACGACGGAGACGTATCAGGAGGCGCGCCCCCCACCCTCGTGGGCCCCTCGTAGCTCCACCGACCTACTTGTTTTGCCTATATATACTCTTATACCCTGAAAACATCCAGGGGAGCTACGAAACCACTTTTCCACCGCCGCAACCATCTGTACCCGTGAGATCCCATCTTGGGGCCTTTTCCGGCGCTCCGCCGGAGGGGGAATCGATCACGGAGGGCTTCTACATCAACACCATAGCCTCTCCGATGATGTGTGAGTAGTTTACCATAGACCTTCGGGTCCATAGTTATTCGCTAGATGGCTTCTTCTCTCTCTCTCTTTGGATCTCAATACAAAGTTCTCCTCGATGTTCTTGGAGATCCATTCGATGTAATACTTTTTGCAGTGTGTTTGCCGAGATCCGATGAATTGTGGGTTTATGATCAAGTTTATCTTTGAACAATATTTGATTCTTCTCTGAATTCTTATATGCATGATTTGATATCTTTGCAAGTCTCTTCGAATTATCGGTTTAGTTTGGCCTACTATATTGATCTTTCTTGCAATGGGAGAAGTGCTTAGTTTTGGGTTCAATCTTGTGGTGTCCTTTCCCAGTGACAGTAGGGGCAGCAAGGCACATATTGTATTGTTGCCATCGAGGATAAAAAGATGGGGTTTATATCATATTGCTTGAGTTTATCCCTCTACATCATGTCATCTTGGCTAATGCATTACTCTGTTCTTATGAACTTAATACTATAGATGCATGCTGGATAGCGGTCGATGTGTGGAGTAATAGTAGTAGATGCAGAATCATTTCGGTCTACTTGACACGGACGTGATGCCTATATACATGATCATGCCTAGATATTCTCATAACTATGTGCTTTTCTATCAATTGCTCGGCAGTAATTTGTTCACCCACCGTAATATATGCTATCATGAGAGAAGCCACTAGTGAAACCTATGGCCCCCGGGTCTACTTTCCATCATATAAGTTTCCGATCTATTTTATTTTGCAATCTTTACTTTCCAATCTATACAACAAAAATACCAAAAATATTTATCTTATCATCTTTATCAGATCTCACTTTTGCAAGTGGCCGTGAAGGGATTGACAACCCATTTATCGTGTTGGTTGCAAGGTTCTTAATTGTTTGTGCAGGTACTTGGGGATTTGCGTGTAGTCTCCTACTGGATTGATACCTTGGTTCTCAAACACCGAGGGAAATACTTACGCTACTTTGCTGCATCACCCTTTCCTCTTCAAGGGAAAACCAACGCCTGCTCAAGAGGCAGCAAGAAGGATTTCTGGCGCCGTTGCCGGGGAGATCTACGCACAAGTCAAGACATACCAAGTACCCATCACAAACTCTTATCCCTCGCATTACATTATTCACCATTTGCCTCTCGTTTTCCTCTCCCCCACTTCACCTCTGCCTTTTCTTCGCCTTCTTCCCGTATGTCTTTTTGTTTGTGTTTCCACGTGCCTTCTATTTTCTTGCATCTTTGCTTGCTAAAAATCTATTGATACGGATCCACTTAAAGTGTTCTACTTGGATCATCTTCGATCCTTATGCGCTCGTGCTGAAACCCCAACTAGCCTAGTTGATGGGAAATCTTTAGATGAGCATGCTCATTTTGTGCGTCACCGTTTGTCTCAAAAGGGAAGACTCTTATGCGATCAAATAAACAGATTGCTGTGCTATGCTTGGAATCTTTGTGAAATTTATGATTTTACTTGTTGCTCTAAGAACCCTAAAAAACACCTTCCCTACCTATGTGAGTCTAATGAAAATGAAATCTTATCTTCTTATGCAAAGGGTGTTTATAGTTACTATGATATCGAACAAATTGAAGAATTTGTTGCTTTTAAGGGTGCTTATGAAGTTGCTTCTTTGATTGAAAAGTATGATATTACTCTCTAGAATCTGAAAATTTTGACATACTTAAATATTGCTATGAAAACTATGCTCATAATGTCTATGTCAAAGAATTTATTGAAAGAATGACCGTTGCTTCTGAAGAAAATAATGATATGCATGAATCTATAGACAATTATGATTCCGATGATTTGATTGAAATGTCCCTTGATGAACATGATGCTTGCTATTCTTGTGGCCATGATGCCAATATTTATGAAGATGAATTTGCTATAGTTCCTTATGTTAGACATGAGATCGTTGCTATTGCACCCATACTTGATAGTTCCTTCGATGAAAAGCATGATTACAATGATGTGATTATAAATTCTCTTAATGTCAATTGTGTGAATGATATGCAAAACCTAAAGCTTGGGGATGCTAGTTTTGCTATGACTACTATTTGTTGCAACAATCATGATTGCGATGATTCTTCTTATGATCTTGAAAATTTATTTAAGCCTCATGGTGAATATGAGATTGATAATAATGTTTGCAATAATATTGAAAGTGGGTTTGGAGAGGTCATGACTTTAGTTAATGATAATCCCACTATTTTGGAAGAGTGTCAACTTCGCATGCATGTGGATCATGTTGAGAATATGTTATGTGATAGCTATTTTGTTGAATTTGAGTATGATCCCACATGTAATTATTATGAGAGAGGAAAATATGGTTGTAGAAATTTTCATGTTACTAAATTAGCTCTCGTTATGTTGAGATTGCTATTGTTTCTTTCTTCTTCCTTGCATGTGCTACATGTTGCTTGTCTTGCTAATTTGTTTTCCTATAAAGTGCCTATGCATAGGAAGTATGTTAGACTTAGATGTGTTTATCACGTGTTCTATGATGCTCTCTTTGTGCTTTAATTCTTGTCTTTGATGTGAGCATCATTAAAATTATCAATGCCTAGCTAGGGGCGTTAAACGATAGCGCTTGTTGGGAGGCAACCCAATTTTATTTTTGTTCCTGTTCAGTAATAAATAATTCATCTAGCCTCTGGTTAGATGTGGTTTTATGTTTTAATTAGTGTTTGTGCCAAGTAAATCCTATAGGATCTTCTTGGGTGATAATTATTTGATCTTACTGAAAAAATCAGAAACTTTCTGCTCACGAAAACAATTGTTAAAAATCACCAGAACGTGATAAAATACTGATTCCAATTGCAGTAGTTCAGTAAACAAATTATTTAGGTCTTCCTATTTTGGAAGAATTTTCTTAGTTACAGAAGTTTGCTTTTGATACAGATTACTACAGACTATTCTGTTTTTGACAGATTCTGTTTTTCGTGTGTTGTTTGCTTATTTTGATGAATCTATGGCTAGTATCGCGGGGTATGAACCATAGAGAAGTTTGCATATAGTAGGTTTAAAACCAATATAAATAAAGGATGAGTTCATTACAGTACCTTAATGTGGTGGTTTGTTTTCTTACACTAACGGAGCTCATGAGATTTTCTGTTGAGTTTTGTGTTGTGAAGTTTTCAAGTTTTGGGTAAAGATTTGATGGATTATGAAATAAGGAGTGGCAAGAGCCTAAGCTTGGGGATACCCAAGGCACCCCAAGGTAAAATTCAAGGACAACCAAAAGCCTAAGCTTGGGGATGCCCCGAAAGGCATCCCCTCTTTCGTCTTCGTCTATCGGTAACTTTACTTGAGGCTATATTTTTATTCACCACATGATATGTGTTTTGCTTGGAGCGTCTTGTATGATTTGATTCTTTGCTTTTTAGTTTACCACAATCATCCTTGCTATACACACCTTTTGGAGAGACACACATGAATCGGAATTTATTAGAATACTCTATGTGCTTCACTTATATTATTTTGAGAGTCCTTTAGAATAGCATGGTAATTTGCTTTGGCTATAAAATTAGTCCTAATATGATAGGCATCCAAGATGGGTATAATAAAAACTTTCATATAGAGCGCATTGAATACTATGAGAAGTTTGATACTTGATGATTGTTTTGAGATATGAAGATGGTGATATTAAAGTTGTGCTAGTTGAGTAATTGTGAATTTGAGAAATACTTGTGTTGAAGTTTGCAAGTCCTGTAGCATGCACGTATGGTAACCGTTGTGTGACAAATTCGAAACATGAGGTGTTCTTTGATTTTCATCCTTATGAGTGGCGGTCGGGGACGAGCGATGGTATTTTCCTACCAATGTACCCCCCTAGGGGCATGCGTAGTAGTACTTTGCAAGTATATCATGAGAAGTTAGATACTTGATAAGTGTTTTGAGATATAAAGGTGGTAATATTAGAGTGTGCTAGTTGAGTAATTGTGAAATTGAAAAACACTTGTGTTAAAGTTGGCAAGTCCCGTAGCATGCATGTATGGTAAAAGTTGTGTGACAATCTTGACACATAGGTGTTCTTTTATTGCTTTCCTTATGAGTGGCGGTCGGGGACGAGCGATGATCTTTTCCTACCAATCTACCCCCCTAGCATGCGTGTAATGCTTGGTTTTTGATGACTTGTATATTTTTGCAATAAGTATGTGAGTTCTTTATGACTAATGTTGAGTCCATGGATTATACACACTCTCACCTTTCCATCATTGCTAGCCTCTTCGGTACCGTGCATTGCCCTTTCTCACCTTGAGAGTTGGTGCAAACTTCACCGGTCCATCCAAACCCCGTGATATGATACGCTCTATCACACATAAACCTCCTTATATCTTCATCAAAACAGCCACCATACCTACCTATTATGGCATTTCTATAGCCATTCCGAGATATATTGCCATGCAACTTTCCACCGTTTCATTTATTATGACACGCTTCATCATTGTCATATTGCCTTGCATGATCATGTAGTTGACATCGTATTTGTGGCAAAGCCACCATGCATAATTTATCATACATGTCACTCTTGATTCATTGCCCATCCCGGTACACCGCCAGAGGCACTCATATAGAGTCATATTCTGTTCTAGTATCGAGTTGTAATCATTGAGTTGTAAATAAATAGAAGTGTGATGATCATCATTAATAGAGCATTGTCCCATAAAAAAGGCCAAAAAAAAGAAAGGCCAAATAAAAAAAAAAGGCCAAAAAAATAGGAAAGGCCCAAAAAAAGAAAAAGAATAAAAGGGACAATGCTACTATCCTTTTTCCACACTTGTGCTTCAAAGTAGCACCATGATCCTTATGATAGAGAGTCTCTTATTTTGTCGCTTTCATATACTAGTGGGAATTTTTCATTATAGAACTTGGTGCTACCTCTTGAGCACTGCGTTGGTTTTCCCTTCAAGAGGAAAGGGTGATGCAGTAAAGTAGCGTAAGTATTTCCCTCAGTTTTGAGAACCAAGGTATCAATCCAGTAGGAGACCACGCTCATGTCCCACGTACCTACACAAACAAATAAGAACCTTGCAACCAACGCGATAAAGGGGTTGTCAATCCCTTCACGGCCACTTGCAAAAGTGAGATCTGATAGAGATGATAAGATAATATTTTGGTATTTTTATGATAAAGACTAAAAGAAAGGAAAGCAAAATAAACGGTGATAGAAATAACGTGAGATTAATATGATAGAGAATAGACCCGGGGGCCATAGGTTTCACTAGTGGCTTCTCTCAAGAGCATAAGTATTACGGTGGGTGAACAAATTACTGTCGATCAATTGATAGAATTGAGCATAGTTATGAGAATATCTAGGCATGATCATGTATATAGGCATCACGTCCGTGACAGGTAGACCGACTCCTGCCTGCATCTACTACTATTACTCCACACGTCGACCGCTATCCAACATGCATCTAGAGTATTAAGTTCATAAGAACAGAGTAACACATTAAGAAAGATGACATGATGTAGAAGGATAAACTCAAGCAATATGATATAATCCCCATCTTTTAACCTCGATGGCAACAATACAATACATGTCATTTCCCCTTCTATCACTGGGATCGAGCACCGCATGATTGAACCCAAAGCTAAGCACTTCTCCCATTGCAAGAAAGATCAATCTAGTAGGCCAAACCAAACTGATAATTCGAAGAGACTTCTAAAGATAACAAATCATACATAAAAGAATTCATAGGAGATTCAAATATTGTTCATAGATAATCTTGATCATAAACCCACAATTCATCGGATCTCGACAAACACACCGCAAAAGAAGATTACATCGAATAGATCTCCAAGAGAATCGAGGATAACTTTGTATTGAGATCCAAAGAGAGAGAAGAAGCCATCTAGCTTATAACTATGGACCCGAAGGTCTGAAGTAAACTACTCACACATCATCGGAGAGGCTATGGTGTTGATGTAGAAGTCCTCCGTGATCGATGCCCCCTCCGGCGGAGCGCCGGAAAAGGCCGGATCTCACGGGTACAGAGACTTGCGGCGGTGGAAATAGCGTTTCGTCCTCTGTTCTGATGTTTCCAGGGTATATGAGTATATATACGCGAAAGAGCTCAGTCAGGAGAGCCACGAGGGTGGGGGCGTGCCCAGGGGGGCAGGCGCGCCTCCCTACCTCGTGGCCTCCTCGTTGATTGCTTGACGTCCACTCCAAGTCCTATGGATCACGTTTGTTCCAAAAATCACGTTCCCGAAGGTTTCATTCCTTTTGGACTCCGTTTGATATCCCTTTCCTTCGAAACACTAGAATAGGCAAAAAAACGGCAATTTGGGCTGGGCCTCCGGTTAATAGGTTAGTCCCAAAAATAATATAAAAGTGTATAATAAAGCCCATTGAACATCCAAAGTAGATAATATAATAGCATGGAACAATCAAAAATTATAGATACGTTGGAGACGTATCAAGCATCCCCAAGCTTAATTCCTGCTCGTCGTCGAGAAGGTAAATGATAAAAACAGAATTTTTGATGTGGAATGCTACTTAGCATAATTTTCAATATAATTCTTTTTATTGTGGCATGAATATTTAGATCCGAAAGATTCAAGATAAAAGTTTAATGTTGACACAAAAACAATAATACTTCGAACATGCTAACCAAGCAATTATGTCTTATCAAAATAACATAGCCAAAGAAAGCTTATCCCTATAAAATCATATAGTTAGGCCATGCTTCATTTTCGTCATACAAAACATTCTCATCATGCATAACCCCGATGACAAGCCGAGCAATTGGTTCATACTTTTTCACGCGCTTCAGCCTTTTCAACCCTCACGCAATACATGATCGCAAGCCATGGATATAGCACTATGGGTGGAGTAAAGTGTAATGATGGGGGGTTATGAGAGAAGACAAAAAGGTAGAAAGTCTCACATTGACGCGGCTAATCAATGGGCTATGGAGATGCCCATCAATTGATGTCAATGCGAGGAGTAGGGATTGCCATGCAACAGATGCACTAGAGCTATAAATATATGAAAGCTCAACAAAAGAAACTAAGTGGGTGTGCATCCAACTTGCTTGCTCAAGAAGACCTAGGGCATTTTGAGGAAGCCCATCATTGGAATATACAAGCCAAGTTCTATAATGAAGAATTCCCACTAGTATATGAAAGTGACAACATAGGAGACTCTCTATCATGAAGATCACGGTGCTACTTTGCAGGACAAGTGTGGAAAAAGGATAATAACATTGTCCCTTCTCTCTTTTTCTCTCATTTTCCCCCTTTTTCTTTTTTTTTATTTGGGCCTTCTTCTTTTTTTTCTTTGGCCTCTTTTTTTTCTTAGTCCGGAATCTCATCCCGACTTGTGGGGGAATCATAGTCTCCATCATCCTTTCCTCACATGGGACAATGCTCTAATAAAGATCATCACACTTTTATTCACTTACAACTCAATACTTAGAACAAAATATGACTCTATGTGAATGCCTCCGGCGGTGTACCGGGATATGCAATGAATCAAGAGTGACATGTATGAAATATTATGAATGGTGGCTTTGCCACAAATACAATGTCAACTACATGATCATGCAAGGCAATATGACAATGATGAAGCGTGTCATAATAAACAGAACAGTGGAAAGTTGCATGGCAATATATCTCGGAATGGCTATGAAAATGCCATGATAGGTAGGTATGGTGGCTGTTTTGAGGAAGATATAAGGAGGTTTATGTGTGATAGAGCGTATCATATCATGGGGTTTGGATGCACAGGCGAAGTTTGCACCAACTCTCAAGGTGAGAAAGGGCAATGCACGGTACCGTAGAGGCTAGAAAATTATGGAAGGGTGAGAGTGCGTATAATCCATGGACTCACATTAGTCATAAAGGACTCATATAATTATTGAAAAAGTTTATTAGCCCTCGAAGCAAAGTACTACTACGCATGCCCCTAGAGGGATAGATTGGTAGGAACAGACCATCGCTCGTCCCCGACCGCCACTCATAAGGAAAGCAATAAAAGAACACCTTATGCTTCAAATTTGTCACACAACTTTTACCATACGTGCATGCTACGGGACTTGCCAACCTTAACACAAGTATTACTCAATTTCACAATTACTCAACTAGCACACTCTAATATTACCACCTTTATATCTCAAAACAATTATCAAGTATCAAACCTCTCACGATATTCAATGAACACAATATGGAAGTTTTTATTATACCCATCTTGGATGCCTATCATATTAGGACTAATTTCACAATTAAAGAAAATTACCATGCTGTTTAAGACTCTCAAAATAATATAAGTGAAGCATGAGAGATCAAAAATTTCTATAAAATGAAACCACCACCGTGCTCTAAAAGATATAAGTGAAGCACTAGAGCAAAAACTATATAGCTCAAAAGATATAAGTGAAGCACATAGAGTATTCTAATAAATTTCGAATCATGTGTGTCTCTCTCAAAAGGTGTGTACAGCAAGGATGATTGTGGTAAACTTAAAATCAAAGACTCAAATCATACAAGACGCTCCAAGCAAAACACATATCATGTGGTGAATAAAAATATAGCCCCAAGTAAAGTTACCGATAGACGAAGACGAAAGAGGGGATGCCTTCCGGGGCATCCCCAAGCTTAAGCTTTTGGTTGTCCTTGAATTTCACCTTGGGGTGCCTTGGGCATCCCCAAGCTTAGGCTCTTGCCACTCCTTGTTCCATAATCCATCAAATCTTTACCCAAAACTTGAAAACTTCACAACACAAAACTTAACAGAAAATCCCATGAGCTCCGTTAGCGAAATAAAACAAACCACCACTTTAAGGTACTGTAATGAACTCATTCATTATTTATATTGGTGTTAAATCCACTGTATTACAACTTCTCTATGGTTTATAAGATCTTTTACTAGCCATAGATTCATCAAAATAAGCAAACAACACACGAAAAACAGAATCTGTCAAAAACAGAACAGTCTATAGTAATCTGTACCTAACGCAAATTATGGAACTCAGAAAAATCTACCAAAATAGGAAGACCTAGATAATTTGTTTATTGATCTACTTAAATTGGAATCAGTATTTTATCACGTTCTGGTGATTTTAAACAATTGTTTTCGTGAGCAGAAAGTTTCTGACTTTTTCAGCAAGATCAAATAACTATTATCCAAGAAAACCCTATAGGTTTCAGTTGGCACAAACACTAATTAAAACATAAAACCACATCTAAACAGAGGCTAGATGAAATCTTTATTCAACAACATAAAGGAAATATATTGGGTTGTCTCCCAACAAGCGCTTTTCTTTAAAGCCTTTTAGCTAGGCATTGATAATTTTAATGATGCTCGCATAAAGACAAGAATTGAAGCACAAAGAGAGCATCAGGAAACACGTGACAAACACATCTAAGTCTAACATAATTCCTATGCATAGGCATCTTATAGGCAAACAAATTATCAAGGCAAGCAAAAACTAGCATATGCAAGGAAGCGGAAAGAAACAATAGCAATCTCAACATAACGAGAGGTAATTTGTAACATGAAAAATTTTACAACCATATTTTCCTCTCTCATAATAATTACATGTAGGATCATAAGAAAATTCAACAATATAGCTATCACAAAACATATTCTTAACACGATCCACATGTATGCAAAGTTGACACTCTTCCAAAATAGTGGGATTAACATTAGCTAAAGTCATGACCTCTCCAAACCCACTTTTATCAAAAATTTCATAAGATTGAACATTCTCCAAATATGTGGGATCTAAAGTTGACACTCTTCCAAACCCACTTTCAATATTATTGCAAACACTATTATCAATCTCATATTCATCATGGTGCTTAAATAAATTTTCAAGATCATATGAAGAATCACCCCAATCATGATCATTGCAACAAGTAGTAGACATAGCAAAACTAGCAGCCCCAAGCTTAGGGTTTTGCATATTATTAGCACAATTAACATCAAGAGAATTTATAGTAAAATCATTGCAATCATGCTTTTTATTCAAGGAGCTATCGTGAATCTCTTCATAAATTTCTTCATCGCAATTTGCAGATTCACGAATTTCGAGCAAAGCTTCATAAAGATAATCTAGTGCACAAAACTCACTAGCAATTGGTTCATCACAATTGGATCTCTTAAAAAGATTAGCAAGCGGATGAGGATCCATAGATCTTAGGTTCTCTGTTTAGCAATAAATAAACAACTATTCCAACCAAACGAGCAATCGAGCCAAGTAAGACATCAAAGCAAATGAAAAGATGAACAGAAGAATGGCAAATAAAACGGCAAAGGTGAAGTGGGGGAGAGGAAAACGACAGGCAAATGGCAAATAAAGTAATGTGAGGGATAAGAGTTTGTGATGGGTACTTGGTATGTCTTGACTTGTGCGTAGATCTCCCCGGCAACGGCGCCAGAAATCCTTCTTGCTACCTCTTGAGAACTGCGTTGGTTTTCCCTTGAAGAGGAAAGGGTGATGCAGTAAAGTAGCATAAGTATTTCCCTCAGTTTTGAGAACCAAGGTATCAATCCAGTAGGAGACCACGCTCAAGTCCCACGTACCTACACAAGCAAATAAGAACCTTGCAACCAACGCGATAAAGGGGTTATCAATCCCTTCACGACCACTTGCAAAAGTGAGATCTGTTAGAGATGATAAGATAATATTTTTGGTATTTTTATGATAAAGACTAAAAGTAAGCAAAATAAACGGTGATAGATATAACGGGAGATTAATATGATAGAGAATAGACCCGGGGGCCATAGGTTTCACTAGTGGCTTCTCTCAAGAGCATAAGTATTACGGTGGGTGAACAAATTACTGTCGAGCAATTGATAGAATTGAGCATAGTTATGAGAATATCTAGGCATGATCATGTATATAGGCATCACGTCCGTGACAGGTAGACCGACTCTTGCCTGCATCTACTACTATTACTCCACACGTCGACCGCTATCCAGCATGCATCTAGAGTATTAAGTTCATAAGAACAGAGTAATGCATTAAGCAAGATGACATGATGTAGAAGGATAAACTCAAGCAATATGATATAAACCCCATCTTTTTATCCTCGATGGCAACAATACAATATGTGTCGTTTCCCCTTCTGTCACTGGGATCGAGCACCGCATGATTGAACCCAAAGCTAAGCACTTCTCCCATTGCAAGAAAGATCAATCTAGTAGGCCAAACCAAACTGATAATTCGAAGAGACTTGCAAAGATAACAAATCATACATAAAAGAATTCAGAGGAGAATCAAATATTGTTCATAGATAATCTTGATCATAAACCCACAATTCATCGGATCTCGACAAACACACCGAAAAGAAGATTACATTGAATAGATCTCCAAGAGAATCGAGGAGAACTTTGTATTGAGATCCAAAGAGAGAGAAGAATCCATCTAGCTTATAACTGTGGACCCGAAGGTCTGAAGTAAACTACTCACACATCATCGGAGAGGCTATGGTGTTGATGTAGAAGCCCTCCATGATCGATGCCCCCTCCGGCGGAGCGCCGGAAAAGGCCCCAAGATGGGATCTCACGGGTACAGAGACTTGCGGCGGTGGAAATAGGGTTTCGTCCACTGTTCTGATGTTCCCAGGGTATATGAGTATATATATAGGCGAAAGAGGTCGGTCAGGAGAGCCACGAGGGGCCCACGAGGGTGGGGGCGCGCCTCCCTGCCTCGTGGCCTCCTCGTTGATTGCTTGACGTCCACTCCAAGTCCTCTGGATCAGGTTTGTTCCAAAAATCACGTTCCCGAAGGTTTCATTCCGTTTGGACTTCGTTTGCTATCCCTTTCCCTCGAAACACTGAAATAGGCAAAAAAAACAGCAATTTGGGCTGGGCCTTCGGATAATAGGTTAGTCAAAAAAATATAAAAGTGTATAATAAAGCCCATTGAACATCCAAAACAAATAATATAATAGCATGGAACAATCAAAAATTATAGATACGTTGGAGACGTATCACTTGGCTTGTATATTCCAACAATGGGCTTCCTCAAAGGCCCTAGGTCTTCGTGAGCAAGCAAGTTGGATGCACACCCACTTAGTTTCTTTTGTTGAGCTTTCATACATTTATAGCTCTACTGCATCCGTTGCATGGCAATCCCTACTCCTTGCATTGACATCAATTGATGGGCATCTCCCTAGCCCGTTGATTAGCCGCGTCAATGTGAGACTTTCTCCTTTTTTGTCTTCTCCACACAACCCCCATCATTATATTCTATTCCACCCATAGTGCTATGCCCATGGCTCACGCTCATGTATTGCGTGAAAGTTGAAAAAGATTGAGAAATACTAAAGTATGAAACAATTGCTTGGCTTGTCATCGGGGTTGTGCATGATGAGAGCATTTTTGTGTGACGAAAATGAAGCATGGCCAAACTATATGATTTTGTAGGGATAAGCTTTCTTTGGTTATGTTATTTTGAGAAGACATAATTGCTTAGTTAGTATTCTTGAAGTACTGTTATTTTTCTGTCAATATTAAACTTTTATCTTGAATCTTTCAGATCTGAACATTCATGCCACAATAAAGAAAATTACATAGAAAATCATGTTAGGTAGCATTCCACATCGAAAATTCTGTTTTTATCATTTACCTACTCGAGGAAGAGCATGAATTAAGCTTGGGGATGCTTGATACGTCTCCAACGTATCTATAATTTTTGATTGTTCCATGCTATTATATTATCTATTTTGGATGTTTAATGGGCTTTATTATGCACTTTTATATTATTTTTGGGACTAACCTACTAACCGAAGGCCCAGTGCAAATTGCTGTTTTTTGTGTGCCTATTTCAGTGTTTCGTAGAAAAGGAATATCAAACGGAATCCAAACGGAATGAAACCTTCGCGAGGATCGTTTTTGGAACAAATGCAATCCAGAAGACTTGGAGTGGACGTAAAGGAAGCCACGAGGTGGCCACGAGGTAGGAGGGCGCGCCTGATGACCCACAAGTATAGGGGATCTATCGTAGTCCTTTCGATAAGTAAGAGTGTCGAACCCAATGAGGAGCAGAAGGAAATGATAAGCGGTTTTCAGCAAGGTACTCTCTGCAAGTACTGAAATAATAGGTAACAGATAGTTTTGTGACAGGATAATTTGTAACAAGCAACAAGTAACAAAAGTAAATAAAGTGCAGCAAGGTGGCCCAATCCTTTTTGTAGCAAAGGACAAGCCTGGACAAACTCTTATATAGAGAAAAGCGCTCCCGAGGACACATGGGAATTATCGTCAAGCTAGTTTTCATCACGTTCATATGATTCGCGTTCGATACTTTGATAATTTGATATGTGGGTGGACCGGTGCTTGGGTGCTGTTCTTACTTGAACAAGCATCCCACTTATGATTAACCTCTATTGCAAGCATCCGCAACTACAACAAAAGTATTAAGGTAAACCTAACCATAGCATGAAACATATGGATCCAAATCAGCCCCTTACGAAGCAACGCATAAACTAGGGTTTAAGCTTATGTCACTCTAGCAACCCATCATCTACTTATTACTTCCCAATGCCTTCCTCTAGGCCCAAATAATGGTGAAGTGTTATGTAGTCGACGTTCACATAACACCACTAGAGGATAGACAACATACATCTCATCAAAATATCAAACGAATACCAAATTCACATGACTACTAATAGAAGACTTCTCCCATGTCCTGAGGAACAAACGTAACTACTCAGAAAGTAGATTCATGTTCATAATCAGAGGGGTATTAATCTGCATAAAGGATCTAAACATATGATCTTCCACCAAATAAACCAACTAGCATCAACTACAAGGAGTAATCAACACTACTAGCAACCTACAGGTACCAATCCCAGACTTAGAGACAAGAATTGGATACAAGAGATGAACTAGGGTTTTGAGAGGAGATGGTGCTGGTGAAGATGTTGATGAAGATTGCCCTCTCCCGATGAGAGGAGCGTTGGTGATGACGATGGCAATGATTTCCCCCTCCCGGAGGGAAGTGTCCCCGGCAGAACAGCTCTGCCGGAGCCCTAGATTGGTTCCGCCAAGGTTCCGCCTCGTGGCGGCGAAGTCTCGTCCCGAAAGGTTGCTTATGATTTTTCCTAGGACGAAAGACTTCATATAGTAGAAGATGGCCACCGGAGAGCCAACAGGGGGCCCACGAGGCAGGGGGGCGCGCCTTGGCGGTAGGGCGCGCCCCCACCCTCGTGGACAGGTGGTGGCCCCCCTGACATATTTCTTCCGCTCAGTATTTTTTATTATTTCCAAAAATGACTTCCGTGGAATTTCAGGACTTTTGGAGTTGTGCAGAATAGGTCTCTAATATTTGCTCCTTTTCCAGTCCAGAATTCCAGCTGCCGGCATTCTCCCTCCTTATGTAAACCTTGTAAAATGAGAGAGAATAGTCATAAGTATTGTGACATAACGTGTAATAACAGCCCATAATGCAATAAATATCGATATAAAAGCATGATGCAAAATGGACGTATCAGCGCCCTGGAGAGTAGGCGTGCCCCCCACCCTCGTGGGCCCCTCGCAGCTCCACCGACCTACTCCTTTCGCCTATATATACTCATATACCCTGAAAACATGCAGGAGCACCACGAAACCCTATTTCCACCGCCGCAACCTTCTGTACCCATGAGATCCCATCTTGGGGCCTTTTCCGGTGCTCTGCCGGAGGGGGAATCGATCACGGAGAGCTTCTACATCAACACCATGGCCTCTCCGATGATGTGTGAGTAGTTTACCACAGACCTTTGGGTCCATAGTTATTAGCTAGATGGCTTCTTCTCTCTCTTTGGATCTCAATACAAAGTTCTCCTCGATTCTCTTGGAGATCTATTTGATGTAATACTTTTTTGCGGTGTGTTTGTCGAGATCCGATGAATTGTGGGTTTATGATCAAGATTGTCTATGAACAATATTTGATTCTTCTCTGAATTCTTATATGCATGGTTTGATATCTTTGCAAGTCTCTTCGAATTATCAATTTGGTTTGGCATACTAGATTGATCTTTCTTGCAATGGGAGAAGTGCTTAGCTTTGGGTTCAATCTTGCGGTGTCCTTTCCCAGTGACAGCAGGGGCAGCAAGGCACGTATTGTATTGTTGCCATCGAGGATAAAAAGATGGGGTTTATATCATATTGCTTGAGTTTATCCCTCTACATCATGGCATCTTGTCTAATGTGTTACTCTGTTCTTATGAACTTAATACTCTAGATGCATGCTGGATAGCGGTCGATGTGTGGAGTAATAGTAGTAGATGCAGAATCGTTTCGGTCTACTTGTCACGGACGTGATGCCTATATACATGATCATGCCTAGATATTCTCATAACTGTGCGCTTTTCTATCAATTGCTCGACAGTAATTTGTTCACCCACCGTAGAATATGCTATCTTGAGAGAAGCCACTAGTGAAACCTATGGCCCCCGGGTCTATTTTACATCATATTAATCTCCTGCCAACGTGCTATTTCTGTCGCCGTTTATATTGCAATCTTTACTTTCCAATCTATACAACAAAAATACCAAAAATATTTATCTTATTATCTTTATCAGATCTCACTTTTGCAAGTGGCCATGAAGGGATTGACACACTACAAGAAATATGTCAACTTGTGACCTTGACTATTGGTCACTGAAAGGTCATTGTTTTTCATTTGCGACCTTTTTGTGACCAAAAATAGAAGGTCAAAAGCTGGCAGTCGTAAACTGAAATTAACGACCTTCTCTGTGAGAAGGTCGTAGACGTTTACGGCCAAAACAGAAGGTTGTTGAACCCATGACCTTTTGTTTTGGTCACTGGCTGTCTGCCCAGGCCACGTCGGATCCGACGTGGCAAAATTGCGACCAATTGAAAAGGTCACTGACAAGATTCAGCCCGGTCCGATTAGGTGTTTTACATGGCCGAGCCCATTAATTCAGCCTTTTTAGTATTTATTTTTCTGTCAATTTTTGATCGACTTCATGGGCCAAGCCCAACATTACAGCCTTTTTATTTTTGGGCCATGGCCTTTTTATCTCAAGAGTTTCATTTTTCGTTTTTTTAAGGGTCAACTAGTCAGGTGGGTCCCTGTTGTCAGGTCCCATTTGTCAGGTTCTGGTAACTGGGTCCCATCTATCAGGCTCAGTCTTTATATTTCAACTACTATTTAAATTGGCAGAGATAGAAAACACACATGATACTCCAAATAAGAGCAACCAGATCATGTAATACAATGGCGATCATGTAATACAATGGCAATCACAGTAACGACTAGAAGTGTAATACAGTACTTTAGAAGCTCTACAAGCTCCTTCCACAGCAACCACAAACTAGGCACCCGCTCGCGTCATGAACAACATGCCAAAATAGTTGGACGACCGTAGACAGATGAACATGCCGGACTCGCTAGACAACCATAGTCGGGCTGGGAACAAACAAAATGGTTCCTCATTCGCACTGTTACATGAATCAGTAGAGAAGAACCAGAAAAACTGGGGCAAATAACAACATGCCGGACTCGCTGGACAACCATAGTCGGGCTGGGAACAAACAAAACGGCAACATGCCTTCCTCGGTCGCCCTGTTACATGAATCAGTAGAGAAGAATCAGAAAAACTGGGGCAAATATATTATGAACAGACCATTCAAGAAAAGGATAGTTATTTAGAATAATAACACAAACTGAGCTAGTACCATGCTTTTTGTTCTCCAGCTAGTTAAAATGAGATACTCGCATACAAGAAAACAGAGACACAATATGAAAGCTAACAGTAGGGATGCCACAGCTTAAATGAGCAAGTTATTTTGTTTTTGAGAAACAAAAAAAATGCACCAATAATTTTTCAGAAGGTAACAGAACTTCTGTGCACACATTTAGATAGAAACAAGGGCTTGAACTATACACATTAATTAGAACAGGATCGCCAAACACCAATATAGGCTAGAATGAAAAAAAACACGGAGGTAGTAGTGGTCGTCCACGGAGATAAACATAGAAAAGAAAACATGATTTCAGCGAAATTAAAATTGTCGATGTAAGTTGAAGAACAGTGCAACAGATTAGCTCTTAGCATGGAGGAACATCACCAAATTAAACAAGATGGTTGTTCAAGTTTCTATTTGAGTATTCATGGTTACAGTTTGTTATCATCGTCTAAATTCTCCAACATGTACAATATTAATTAATACAGCTGAATATGCTACCAATGAAGTAAACTCTAAAAGATACAGGCGGGGCTTAATTAACCAACCTTGTCATTCTATAAACACAAACCAAACTCAACGATAAGGTGTAAAATTATTACCATATAACCTGGGAAACATACCTACTGTCCACACATTTCATAATGTAAACAGTTAAATACTACAGGAAATAGATTGCTAAGCATTTCTGCCCTTCTTTCAAGCCACCACCAGCATAACACCCTTAGTATAACAAGATCCACACAGACCACCATCTACAGCAACCGTACCCACAAGACAACTAGGGTCGGAGAGAGTGAGATTACCTTGACGCCGTAAATCTTAGAAGACAAATCATGTGAGAGGAAGTCCTTGTCGTCCACCGCCAAGCAGCAGGATGCTCCCGCCGAGCCTACAGAAAGTTTTGCATATAGTTAGAAAACCTGGAAACATACAACATGGCTACCACAACGTAGCATTGAAGGAAAAAAACTAAGAGCATGTAACTGAACCTCCTGCAGCTCTAGCCTCTAGCATGCACCCGAGCAACCTATGCTTTCTCTGTCTCTTGGTCGTGACTGCAGAAAGAAAGCAACAATTTTACCATCCTGCAGTTGCCTCAAGTAGATGGAAAGCTCAATATGAGTAAGGATAATTTGCCTCCAGAAGTAGTGACTAGATTCATAGAAAACAGAACAACAAAGTCATGCCATGACCAAATCCTAACCAGAACGCATTTAATAAAATGGATTGCATCTGGCTGCTGTAATAGTGTATATATACATGCTAATGACATGAACGTTCCATCAGGCCATGATCAACTACTCAAAACCATTATGTGCTTTGCAAAAAACATAGAAGTAATCAGCAGATGACACAATGAACAAGTGAAGGCTTTAAATATCTCCATGTCAAAGAATCAAGTCAATGAAGACATGCAGTAGGAGGAGGAGCAGCCTTGCATCATCGTTTGCTCAGGTCGACGCTGGAAAGTGTGCCGCTGTACATGATCAGAACCCGCACGACACAGGTACGCCTGGCCAAGGGAGTAGTCCAGTGCCCGTTCCACAGGGACTGCCACCGGACCGTCGACTCGCATATACCTGCCAACATCACGATAATATAAGATAATTATAATCAGGAAAAATCATATTGATTCAAGCATATTACTTGCTGGGGGTACCATAACATCATTATGTGGCAACAATTTTTTTGCTTTCTATATACCATTGTCATCAATCTCAGATTTAACAAAGCAAGAACTACAAATGCAACATAGCCTCAAATTTAACAAAGCAAGAATTGCAAATGCAACATAGCCATCCAAGTTACAGAATATAAATTTCAGAAATTTAAACAGAAGGATGGAATGGGGGCACAAAACCTTTAGTAGCAAGAGCTGGTTCATGTGGTACATGTAAACATCCCCAGCAAATAGAAGGCAATTTATTATAACACAACAAATGTGTTAAAATTCAAGGCTAACCTATGTGACATGAGTGAGTGCAGAGGGAGTGCTCTTGTACAATTAGAGAAACAAAAGTGATGTGTACATGATACAATACACAGAGAGAGTTTGCTCCAGCCAGATTCAATCATCCAAAACTGAACCATAAAGTGATGCACGCATACACACTTGCTCCATTTTGACTAATGACGTCAAAGGAACCATGTAAAAAATTGAACCAGAGGCACACATACACGAACCCTTTTCTTGCACATATGGATGTGCTAACGCTACAACTAACATTAAAGCTGAATATATATCCATGTTATAACAGTAAATAAATATACATAGATACAGAAACTTATCATACAGTTTGTGATATCCACTTCTAGGATGAGCTTGTGAACAAGAACTGGGGCATCTATAATGATATGATAGTCCAATTTCAACAGACTTTGCACTGGAACCCAAAACAGCGATGACCACATTAGGATGGTTTGTACTAGCCCACTACGGTTTATCCACCCATACACTAACTACCACGACAGTGCAATTCCCGACAGCGCGTGCATCTGCATCCAATCAGCGACATGGGACCATCGCAACAAAGCAATTCACGATCAAACCGCGCGAACTCCTCCAGTAGGTTCAACCTTTCCAGAAAATCAAACGCCGTCGGTACATTCAAACAAACACCTCGCGTGCGAGATCTAGGAAATGAACGACAAAAGACCAAGATGAGCGGCAGTATGAAGGGGATACCTTGATGGTGTGTGCAGGGACAGCAGATCCGTACAGGGCTCCACCCCCCATCAGTTCCATTCACGCTCCAGACATGAAATATAACTGCACAAACAGCAAACTGATTACTATTACTCCAGACACGAAACCAGCAACGTCTTAACAGTAAGATCCAAGACAAGTAGACAAAGAACTGCTACGTACCAAACTCCAAATGTTAATTACCACCATAAAGGAGTATACATAAACAACATCTATTTACCAGAAGGGCTGTTAATTCTACACCTCATAGATGCAAACAGCCAACTGATTACTAGTCCAGATAAGAATTTGGTAACTTTTTTAAAGTAACAGAGAGCACGGGAACAGTGTCTGATGCACCCACAGCAGGCATGTAGGTGGAGATCTGTCACAAAATCACGTATGTAAACCCCAGGTAACTAGACGATGGGACTGATATTAATCGAATCTCCAAACAAGTGAATGGCCGCCACTCAGAACCATAAAAAATGCCATTTATATTCATCAGAATTTTGCTCAGTCTAGAAAGGCGCAAGATCTATCTATCCATCCATCCATATCGGCGTCCGCTCGAGCGAGACCTCGCGGATCTCTAGGAGGCGCTGGTTGTCCCAGCACGAGCTACGACTGGGACGGGACGATCCACATCCAGGCAGAGCGCGCCCGCGTCGGCCCCCGTCCGACGGTCGCTCGCGGGAAACCAATAGCGATCGCACGGAGAGGCGGGGAATGTTGACGGCGGGCAGGCGGGGTTACCTCATGGCTCGCCGCGGGGACGGGTCGATTCACCGGTCGCCGATTCACCTTCGGGAAAAGGGAGAAACAAACACGGTGAGATGGCCCACAGCAGATATCGGCATCGCTAGCCAGACCCCACCGCCAGCACCGCATGTCGCACGAAGAGGACGCCAGCCGTCCGCGTTCGTCCCCGCACCCTTGGGCGGGTCCGAGGAGAGCTCCGGTTCCGAGGGGTCAGCGGGCTTGGGCTGCGCGGACTCCTCCATGTCCGCCAGCAGCACGCACGACCGTCAGTTGCACATGTAGCACACGCACGACCGTCCCAGTTAGCATCGGGGGGCGAGGTGAGGGAAGGGGAGAGGATGGCGGCGGCGGCGTATGGATCTAGGACAAAGAGGAGGGGATGACGAGTGGTGTGCGGGGCAGAGAGTGCAGCGGCGAATCCCGCCAGGGGAGGGGATGGATCGGGGTGGTGGGAGAGAGAGGCGGCGACAGGGGGCCGTCGTCGTCGATCTGGATCGGGGAGAGGGATCTGGATCGTGGCGGATCTGCAGCAAAAGAATGGAGGCGGGGGAGGGAGGAATGAGAGAAAGAATGGAGGCGGGGGGTGGGTGGAAAATGTCCATGAGGACAGACCTAGGGTTTCGGCTCAGGTGGGTTTGGGCCGTTGGATCCGGAAGCATCCGACGGTGGTTGATGTGTGATCCGTGTGATATGCGCATGGTCCAATCAGAACGCAGCAAACCATTTGATGACCTTATGACCATATAAATTGGTCGTGATCGATTCAAGATCAAAAAAATTCATTCATTTTTCAGTGCTCAAAATGAGTTTTTGTGTGAAACTCTTATCAAATATTTGTTCAAATGATCTCATATTGTGCACAATGGTGCACCATAGAATTCCAAACAATGTTGCCTAAGGGAGTTTTCATTTTCTTTGCACGGAAAATTCATTTTCCATTTTTCGAGTGCCCGAAAAGAGGTTTTTTGTGAAGGACCTACCATATATTTGTTGCAAAATTGTACCAAATCAATTTTCTAAAATACGAACATATTTAATGCACAATTGACCAAATGGTTGGGTGTAAAAAGTTTTGATCCACCTCTCGTGAAAAAGACAAATTTTCGCCGATTCAGCTGGAAGCGGGTCAAATTTGAACTGTAGCTACCTCGTAGTTTGCTCTTTATTTTTTCCAAAAATCATTTCTAGGTACATAAGTATCTATTTAATCAGATAAAAACCAAAAAAATTCCGAGATTCAACCACTAGCTAGGAATGGTTATTCCCGCCATTTTGACCGCATTTTGAAACGGGCATAAAAATTCAAAAAAAATGAAAATATTGGAAAACCTTCGCATTGTTTCATTATATGTGGCCAAGTTACCAGCAAAAATTATAAACTTGTAATACGGCAATTATTTTAAAAAAGTGTTCTCAGAAACGAGCTATCAAGTGTGAAGATTCATGGCTTTCAAGCCAAATGATCAATCATATGGCCACATTCATGACATAGTTTGTTCAAATGATCTCATATTGTGCACAAGGGTGCATCTTGGAATGGCAGACAATGTTGCCTAAGGAAGTTTTCATTTTCTTTGGACGAAAAATTCATTTTCCATTTTTCGAGTGCCCAAAATGAGTTTTTTTGTGAAGGACCTATAATATATTTGTTGCAAAATTGTACCAAATCAATTTTATAAAATACTAGGACATATTTAATGCACAATTGATCAAATGGTTGGGTGTAAAAAGTTTTGATCCACCTCTCGTGAAAAAGACAATTTTTTGCCGATTCAGTTGGAAGCGAGTCAAATTTGAACTGTAGCTACCTCGTAGTTTGCTCTTTATTTTTTCCAAAAATCATTTCTAGGTACATAAGTATCTATTTAATCAGAGAAAAACCAAAAAATTCCAAGATTCAACCACTAGCTAGGAACGGTTATTCCCGCCATTTTGACCGCATTTTGAAACGGGCATAACAAATTAAAAAATAATAAAAATATTAGAAAACCTTCGCATTGTTTCATTATATGTGGCCAAGTTACCAGCAAAAATTATAAACTTGTAATACGGCAATTATTTTAAAAAAGTGTTCTCAGAAACGAGCTATCAAGTGTGAAGATTCATGGCTTTCAAGCCAAATGGTCAATCTTATGGCCGCATTCATGACATAGTTTGTTCGAATGATCTCATATTGTGCACAAGGGTGCATCTTGGAATGGCAGACAATGTTGCCTAAGGAAGTTTTCATTTTCTTTGGACGAAAAATTCATTTTCCATTTTTTGAGTGCCCAAAATGAGTTTCTTTTGTGAAGGACCTATAATATATTTGTTGCAAAATTGTACCAAATCAATTTTATAAAATACTAGGACATATTTAATGCACAATTGATCAAATTGTTGGGTGTAAAAAGTTTTGATCCACCTCTCGTGAAAAAGACAAATTTCCGCCGATTCAGTTGGAAGCGGGTCAAATTTGAACTGTAGCTACCTCGTAGTTTGCTCTTTATTTTTTCCAAAAATCATTTATAGGTACATAAGTATCTATTTAATCAGAGAAACACCAAAAAATTCCAAGATTCAACCACTAGCTAGGAACGGTTATTCCCGCCGTTTTGACTGCATTTTGAAACGGGCATAAAAAATTCAAAAAAATCAAAAAATTGGAAAACCTTCGCATTGTTTCATTATATGTGGCCAAGTTACCAGCAAAAATTTTAAACTTGTAATACGGCAATTATTTTAAAAAAGTGTTCTCAGAAACGAGCTATCAAGTGTGAAGATTCATGGCTTTCAAGCCAAATGATCAATCCTATGGCCACATTCATGACATAGTTTGTTCAAATGATCTCATATTGTGCAAAAGGGTGCATCTTGGAATGGCAAACAATGTTGCCTAAGGAAGTTTTCATTTTCTTTGGACGAAAAATTCATTTTCCATTTTTCGAGTGCCCAAAATGAGTTTTTTTGTGAAGGACCTATAATATATTTGTTGCAAAATTGTACCAAATCAATTTTATAAAATATTAGGACATATTTAATGCACAATTGACAAAATGGTTGGGTGTAAAAACTTTTGATCCACCTCTCATGAAAAAGACAAATTTCCGCCGATTCAGCTGGAAGCGGGTCAAATTTGAAATATAGCTACCTCGTAGTTTGATCTTTATTTTTTCCAAAAATCATTTATAGGTACATAAGTACCTATTTAATCAGAGAAACACCAAAAAAATTCCAAGATTCAACCACTAGCTAGGAACGGTTATTCCCGCCGTTTTGACTGCATTTTGAAACGGGCATAAAAATTTCAAACAAAAAATCAAAAAATTGGAAAACCTTCGCATTGTTTCATTATATGTGGCCAAGTTACCAGCAAAAATTATAAACTTGTAATACGGCAATTATTTTTAAAAAAAGTGTTCTCAGAAACGAGCTATCAAGTGTGAAGATTCATGGCTTTCAAGCCAAATGATCAATCTTATGGCCGCATTCATGACATAGTTTGTTCAAATGATCTCATATTGTGCACAAGGGTGCATGTTGGAATGGCAGTCAATGTTTCCTAAGGAAGTTTTCATTTTCTTTGGACAAAAAATTCATTTTCCATTTTTTCGAGTGCCCAAAATGAGTTTTTTTGTGAAGGAACTACCATATATTTGTTGCAAAATTGGACCAAATCAATTTCTAAAATACTAGGACATATTTAATGCTCAATTGAAAAAATGGTTGGGTGTAAAAAGTTTTGATCCACCTCTCGTGAAATAGACAAGTTTCCGCCGATTCAGCTGGAAGCGGGTCAAATTTGAACTGCAGCTGCCTCATAGTTTGCTATTTATTTTTTCCAAAAATCATTTCTAGTTACATAAGTACCTATTTAATCATAAATACATGGTTTGGTGGCGATACGTCGAGGTTTGGGCGGTGGCCGAGGGCCCCAACTCTAGAGCGCGTAAACTTGCATGCCCGCCGCGTGGTCACCGCGTGACCGTGGCGTTGCCATGTGTTCTGGGCGGCCTAGGCATGTCTAGTGGGTTGGGCACTCCCCAGGTAGGTGCTAGGAAGAAAACTACAACATAAGATTCTCACGAGGAGACCGATCGATGCTCAAACATGAATTAGCAGCCAAGTGTTTGATTAGAACGGGAAATGTACATGGCTAATGGGCGTGAGTTTTGGCTGAGGATGATCAGTTACTAAGAAGACCGTCTTCACAAGTTTTTAGCTCAAAAGGAGGAGCCTAGGTGGTACTTGCTTTGCAAAGTACCACACTGGACATAAATACGAATGTTGAAGCTGGGCTCAAAATAATGAATGGATTGAGCTGGCATTTGGTGGAGTATGGTTATTTCGGCATAGGAAAGCACTGTAGAAAATGGATACTATTTGGACATGCCAAAGTGGTACTTCCTTCACAAAGTGCTGCTTTGAACAGAATAGGAAAATGAATATTGTTGAATTATTTTTGAACTAGGCAAGGAAGGTTTTTGACATATTTGATGAAGATATGATCCAAACAATTTATGAGAATTTTTTGGGAATTTTTGGAATAACAGAAATATAGGTTGCTTCACAACCTAGGGCAAAAATTGGCACATGGACATGACACATAGGCAAAACTGATGAGATGGCGCCTAGTCATCGCAACCCACCACAATTTACAAGGCTATGACCATCTATATTGGTCGTTAACAACTAGAAACAAGGCAGCGGACTAGCGTTGTTTGCTTTATGACCATTTCGTGTAAGGAAATTACGACCTTTCTGACCAAAATGGTCACAATGGTTTAGGGTTTGGAGCCCCCCGAACAGCTTTTGACCAATTGGTCTCAAATGGTCATAGATCTATGACCAATTCTTCCAGGGTCACTGACAGAAGGTCACTAGTTGACATATTTCTTGTAGTGACAACCCCTTTATCGCGTTGGTTGCAAGGTTCTTGATTTTTTGTGCAGGTACTAGGGATTTGCGTGTAGTCTCCTACTGGATTGATACCTTGGTTCTCAAAAACCGAGGGAAATACTTAAGCTAATTTGCTGCATCACCCTTTCCTCTTCAAGGGAAAACCAATGCATGCTCAAGAGGTAGCATACACATCAATAACATGTATATCACATATATCTTTGTTCACCTTGCCATCCTTCTTATCCGTCAAATACTTGGGGCAGTTCCGCTTCCAGTGACCAGTTCCTTTGCCGTAGAAGCACTCAGTCTCAGGCTTAGGTCCAGACTTGGGCTTCTTCACTTGAGCAGCAACTTGTTTGCCGTTCTCCTTGAAGTTCCCCTTCTTCCCTTTACCCTTTTTCTTGAAACTGGTGGTCTTGTTGACCATCAACGCTTGATGCTCCTTCTTGATTTCTACCTCCGCAGCCTTTTGCATTGCGAAGAGCTCGGGAATTGCCTTATCCATCCCTTGCATGTTATAGTTCATCACGAAGCTCTTGTAGCTTGGTGGCAGTGATTGAAGAATTCTGTCAATGACACTATCATCAGGAAGATTAACTCCCAGTTGAATCAAGTGATTGTTATACCCAGACATTTTGAGTATATGCTCACTAACAGAACTATTATCATCAATTTTGCAGCTGTAGAACTTATTGGAGACTTCATATCTCTCAATCCGGGCATTTGCTTGAAATATTAACTTGAACTCCTAAAACATCTCATATGCTCCATGACATTCAAAACGTCGTTGAAGTCTCAGTTATAAGCCGTAAAGCATGGCGCACTAAACTATCGAGTAGTCATCAGCTTTACTCTGCCAGACGTTCTTAACGTCATCAACAGCATCTGCAGCAGGCCTGGCACCTAGCGGTGCTTCCAGGACATAATTCTTCTGTGCAGCAATGAGGATAATCCTCAAGTTACGGACCCAGTCCGTGTAGTTGCTACCATCATCTTTCAACTTAGCTTTCTCTAGGAACGCATTAAAATTCAACGGAACAACAGCACTGGCCATCTATCTACAATAACATAGACATGCAAAATACTATCAGGTACTAAGTTCATGATAAATTAAATTTCAATTAATCATATTACTTAAGAACTCCCACTTAGATAGACATCCCTCTAATCATCTAAGTGATCACATGATCCAAATCAACTAAACCATGTCCGGTCATCACATGATATGGAGTAGTTTTCAATGGTGAACATCACTATGTTGATCATATCTACTATATGATTCACGCTTGACCTTTCAGTCTCAGTGTTCCGAGGCCATATCTGCATATGCTAGGCTCGTCAAGTTTAACCCGAGTATTCTGCGTGTGCAAAACTAGCTTGCACCCGTTGTATGTGAACGTAGAGCTTATCACACCCGATCATCACGTGGTCTCGGCACGACGAACTTTCGCAACGGTGCATACTCAGGGAGAAAACTTGTACCTTGAAATTTAGTGAGAGATCATCTTATAATGCTACCGCTGAACTAAGCAAAATAAGATGCATAAAGGATACACATCACATGCAACCAATATATGTGATATGATATGGCCATCATCATCTTGTGCCTTTGATCTCCATCTCCAAAGCACCATCATGATCACCATCGTCACCCGCGTGACACCTTGATCTCCATCGTAGCATCGTTGTCGTCTCGCCAACTATTGTTTCTACGACTATCGCTACCGCTTAGTGATAAAGTAAAAACAATTACAGGGCGATTGCATTGCATACAATAAAGCGACAACCATATGGCTCCTGCCAGTTGCCGATAACTTTGTTACAAAATATGATCATCTCATACAATAAAATTTAGCATCATGTCTTGACCATATCACATCACAACATGCTCTGCAAAAACAAGTTAGACGTCCTCTACTTTGTTGTTACAAGTTTTACGTGGCTGCTACGGGCTGAGCAAGAACCATTCTTACCTACGCATCAAAACCACAACGATTTTTCGTCAAGTGTGCTGTTTTAACCTTCAACAAGGACCGGGCGTAGCCACACTCGATTCAACTAAAGTTGGAGAAACTGAAACCTGTCAGCCACCTGTGTGCGAAGCATGTCGGTAGAACCAGTCTCGCGTAAGCGTAAGCGTAATGTCGGTCCGGGCTGCTTCATCCAACAATACCGCCGAATAAAAGTATGACATGCTGGTAAGCAGTATGACTATTATCGCCCACAACTCTTTGTGTTCTACTCGTGCATATAACATCTACGCATAGACCTGTCTCTGATACCACTGTTGGGGAACGCAGTAATTTCAAAAAAAATCTTACGCACACGCAAGATCCATCTAGGTGATGCATAGCAACGAGAGGGGAGAGTGTTGTCTACGTACCCTCGTAGACCGAAAGCGGAAGCGTTATGACAACGTGGTTGATGTAGTCGTACGTCTTCACGATCCGACCGATCCTAGTACCGAAAGTACGGCACCTCCGCGATCTGCACACGTTCAGCTCGCTGACGTCCGACGAACTCTTGATCCAGCTGAGTGTCGAGGGAGAGCTTTTTCAGCATGACGGCGTGATGACGGTGATGATGAAGCTACCGGCGTAGGGCTTCGCCTAAGCACTGCAACAATATGACCGAGGTGGATTATGGTGGAGGGGGGCACTGCACACGGCTAAGACAATATCAACTTGTGTGTCTATGTTGGGGATCGTTGCAGAAATTAAAATTTTCTACGCATCACCAAGAACAATCTATGGAGTCTTCTAGCAACGAGAGGGAAAAGAGTGCATCTACATACCCTTGTAGATCGCGAGCGGAAGCGTTCAAGTGAACGGGGTTGATGGAGTCGTACTCGTCGTGATCCAAATCACCGATGACCGAGCGCCGAACGGACGGCACCTCCACGTTCAACACACGTACGGTTGGGGAAGACGTCTCTTCCTTCTTGATCCAGCAAGGGGAGGGAGAGGTTGATGGAGATCCAGCAGCACGACGGCGTGGTGGTGGAAGCAGCGGGGATCTCGGCAGGGCTTCGCCAAGCTCAGCGAGAGGGAGAGGTGTCACGGGAGGGAGAGGGAGGCGCCAGAGGTTTGGGTTGCGGCTGCCCTCCCTCCCCCCTCTTTATATAGGGGTCCAGGGGGGGCCCCGGCCCCCAGAGATCCCATCTCAAGGGGGGGCGGCGGCCAAGGGGGGGACTTGCCCCCCAAGTCAAGTGGGGCGCCCCCCCACCCCTAGGGTTTCCAACCCTAGGCGCATGGGAGGCCCAAGGGGGGCGCACCAGCCCACCAGGGGCTAGTTCCCTTCCCCACTTCAGCCCATGGGGCCCTCCGGGATAGGTGGCCCCACCCGGTGGACCCCCGGGACCCTTCCGGTGGTCCCGGTACAATACCGGTGACCCCCGAAACTTTCCCGGTGGCCGAAACTGGACTTCCTATATATAATTCTTCACCTCCGGATCATTCCGGAACTCCTCGTGACGTCCGGGATCTCATCCGGGACTCCGAACAACTTTTGGGTTACCGCATACTAGTATCTCTACAACCCTAGCGTCACCGAACCTTAAGTGTGTAGACCCTACGGGTTCGGGAGACATGCAGACATGACCGAGACGACTCTCCGGTCAATAACCAACAGCGGGATCTGGATACCCATGTTGGCTCCCACATGTTCCATGATGATCATCGGATGAACCACGATGTCGAGGATTCAATCAATCCCGTATACAATTCCCTTTGTCAATCGGTACGTTACTTGCCCGAGATTCGATCGTCGGTATCCCAATACCTTGTTCAATCTCGTTACCGGCAAGTCACTTTACTCGTACCGTAATGCATGATCCCGTGACCAAACACTTGGTCACATTGAGCTCATTATGATGATGCATTACCGAGTGGGCCCAGAGATACCTCTCCGTCATACGGAGTGACAAATCCCAGTCTCGATTCGTGCCAACCCAACAGACACTTTCGGAGATACCCGTAGTGCACCTTTATAGCCACCTAGTTACGTTGTGACGTTTGGCACACCCAAAGCACTCCTATGGTATCCGGGAGTTGCACAATCTCATGGTCTAAGGAAATGATACTTGACATTTGGAAAAGCTCTAGCAAACGAACTACACGATCTTGTGCTATGCTTAGGATTGGGTCTTGTCCATCACATCATTCTCCTAATGATGTGATCCCGTTATCAATGACATCCAATGTCCATAGTCAGGAAACCATGACTATCTGTTGATCAACGAGCTAGTCAACTAGAGGCTCACTAGGGACATGTTGTGGTCTATGTATTCACACATGTATTACGATTTCCGGATAACACAATTA